>NC_090651.1:241262890-241562890 GCF_040937935.1 Hyperolius riggenbachi | reverse complement strand
CAAAGGAAATTTCATTCAGACCTTGTACTCCATGGTTCTAGACGACCTTCAATACCTTCCTTCACATACCCACACCATAAAACCCAACCTTACCTATCCAGAAAGACGAGCACTCCAAACCCTGTTAAAAAACCCAGACCTTGTTATAAAATCAGCCGACAAAGGCGGTGGGATCGTAATCTTAAATAGGACTGACTACTTGGAAGAATCTGCTAGACTTCTAAACGATATGAAACATTATGAGAAACTTACCTCTGACCCTACATCTGCACTCAACAAAATCCTGAAAGACTTCATTGATTAAGCATTACTTAATAACATCATCACAAAGAACGAAAGAAACTTCATTATTAACTTCCACCCAAAAACCCCCTTCTTTTATTATCTGCCTAAAATACACAAAAATCTCCATAAACCACCAGGCAGACCGATCATAGCAGGCATTGAGTCCATGACCAGCAATCTTTCCCGGTTCATTGATAAACACCTCCAACCTATAGTAGTACAACTTCCCTCATACCTCAAAGATTCCCTACACCTCATTCAACTGTTAGCTGACATCACCTGGTCCTCTGACTACCACTGGTTAACATGTGATATCACTTCTCTCTATACCAATATTCCACACCACTTCGGCCTCTCTGCTATACAGTTTTTCCTCTCCACCAATCCTGACATGCCAGTCATACAACAAAACTTTCTTTTACAATGCACGGAATTCATCTTAAACAATAACATTTTCTCATTCCAAGATAGTTTCTATCACCAAATCAGTGGCACAGCCATGGGCAGTTCATTTGCACCTTCCTACGCCAACCTTACCATGGGCTTTATTGAACAACAACTCTTACAACATAATAATCCATTTAAGAACAACATTGTACTGTACAAACGTTATATTGATGACTTATTCTTCATCTGGAAAGGCGACACTACATTAATCCCATCTTTTTTACAATTTCTCAACACCAATAAAGCGGGCCTGGAATTTACCTCTCAGCACCACCCCAACTCCATCGATTTTCTTGATCTGACCGTCTTTATTGAACAAAATCGAATCAAAACTAAAACCTTTTTCAAATCTGTTGACTCAAATAATTATATCCATTTCCAAAGCTTCCACTACCGACCATGGACCCAAAACACACCATATAACCAATTCAGGAGAATCCATAAAAATTGTACTGATATTCATAATTATGAAATGCAATCTAAATTACTTACCCAAAAATTCACTGCCCGGAAGTACCCCAAAAAATTAATCCGTGATGCGTGCCATAAGGCTAAATTCTCCACATCATCTCACCCACTTCCTACGAATAGTACTGATAACAACCCACCCCCCAGATTCATTACTCGTTACAGTAGAGAACATCAGGGCATAAAAACTATATTGAACAACAGATGGGAGATTCTATTACAGGACCCCTTTCTCAGACCCATCCTACCACCCAAACCTCTCATCACCTATAGGAGGGCACCAAACCTCCGAAGCATACTTGCCCCTAGTCGACTACGAAATCACCATACTAAAGCTGTCACCAACCCAACCTCGTCCATGCCTGGTTCTTGGTCATGTAATCACCCACGTTGCCTGGCATGCTGTTTTGTAACCAACACCCCATCCTTCAGTTCCTCCATCACCAACATACAGTATCCAATCAAGAAATTCATCTCCTGCCAATCAAACTTCGTTATCTATGTTATTTCTTGTGCCTGCCGTCTCCAATACGTTGGCAGAACCACACAAATAGCCCGTAGCCGCATTGGCCAACATAAAAGAAACATATTGAATAAATACCCCATGCACAGTGTCTCACGTCACTTTCACTCCGAGCACCATAGCAACCCTGACACATTCACCATCACTTTAATCGACACCATTAATGAAACAGAATCTGATGCTCATAACAAACTCAAAAAACTCGAGATGTACTGGATCCAGACGCTAAAGACACTGGTTCCAGAAGGGCTCAATGAAGTCTTGGAAAAAATATACTGATCCTATCCCAAATATCCGTTATACCTTTTAGCTAGTCCTCTCTTTTTAGCGCAATAATTATCAGATTTTATTACTTTACGTGCTATATTTTGTCTGAATTGAATTTAATTGTAATATCTAATCCATATTTTATTATCTATCTTTTATGTTTCATATATCATTTTTTATTATTATATGTTATATCCTGTTTTAAATATTGATTTTATGGTTACTACTTGACAATACAGTGTGCGTTTCCATAATCTTTGCAATTTACAAACATAATGTTCATAATTAATATGCAACACTTATCAGTTTTTTGTATGCTTTTGAATTTAATGTTCACCATTTCCATAATGCATTTGTCTATTTTTGTTTACCTTCATACTGTACAGATTTATAGGTACCTAAATGATTTACTTTACCAAAAGTGTGCATTAAAATCCTCACATCGCTCAACCACTATTTTTAATTACCTACACATACTATTCTTAAATTGCTCACTAGAGGGCGCCAAGCCACCCCTCTTATTTATCAATACTACTCTGCCACACATATGGCAGCTTGTTACTGCTTCTTACAATTGTGCCTCCGCTAAGATGGCTACCTGGGTCATTAGTGCACATGTGCACACCTATGTTACTTAAACACACACCCTTTTTTCTTTTAATTGAATGCACAGTTATCGGCGCACCCTTCCCATACATCTTATCCACTGCTGGTGCGACTTTAACGGCACATCACACAGTCCATCTAATTTTTTTGCTGTCTCATTCCTGACGTCACTTCCTGATTCACTGTGGCATCTTCCCATTGGCTCCCGTCCATTACCTCCTCTATTTAACATGCTAAAGCATCCTCAACCAGCACAGAGGCGCTCAGTGTTGATGATACTGGCAGATGGTAAGTCCTATCTTTCCTTTACCTCTACAGGCACATTTTAATACCTTTTGGGTACTATTACATATTGGTTCTAATTACTAGATTCCATATTCAGTAGTCCTTTTATATAAGCTTAATCTCGGTTACAAATCTTTGCTATGGTATTTATTTAATTTAGGTATGCAAATCTATGCAACGTATTTTATGCCACTCTTGAGGTATATTCATAGCCAAATGAATGCACTTCCTGTCCACCGTGGCCTTTTCCCATTGAATCCTGCCCATTACCCCATCTACTCTGTCAACTGTATTTTGAACACAGGTTTATGTATATGCATACAAATTTATGCAACAAAATATATATATTTTATTTAATTTAAACGTATAATTCACTGTGCGATTCATACATCCACTAAAACTAGCAATAGTTTGGATACTAATTCCTGCCACAATCCTCTGTCAATTGTATGTTTGTCGAACACAGGTTTATGTATAGGTATGCAAATCTATGCAACGTATTTTATGCCACTCTTGAGGTATATTCATAGCCAAATGAATGCACTTCCTGTCCACCGTGGCCTTTTCCCATTGAATCCTGCCCATAACCCTATCTACTCTGTCAACTGTATTTTGAACACATGTTTATGTATATGCATACAAATTTATGCAACAAAATATATATATTTTATTTAATTTAAACGTATAATTCACTGTGCGATTCATACTTCCACTAAAACTAGCAATAGTTTGGATACTAATTCCTGCCACAATCCTCTGTCAATTGTATGTTTGTCAAACACAGGTTTATGTATAGGTATGCAAAAAAAAAAAAATTTTTTTTTTTTTTTATATTATTTCCCCCCCCCCAATAATCTTTGCTATTGTATACCACAATTCTCTGTTGATTGCATGTATTTCAAACACAGGTTCATGCATATGCATGCAGATTTATGCAACATATTTTTATGCCACTATTGAAATATATTCATAGCCAAATCAATGTCCGAATAATCAGAATGAATTTTGCCAAAGCACTACAGTTTCATTTACTCTATTGTCTCTGTTACAGCTGTTTACTCCTATCTGTTATTGCCTGATGAAGCGGGTTTGTATCCCGTGAAACGCGTTGCACTTTATTTGGAGTATCCAATAAAATTGTTTTGACTGAAAATCCACAGTCGTGTGTTCTGCTTGGAGGGGGTGAGTCCACCACTGCCTCCTCTATTACCAAAATGGGTTTTTAAGTTCTTTTAGTGTTTTTTATCCTATTGGCGCCTCTGTTATCCTATTATTGGATATCTGTTTATGAATTGTAGCTCTCCTGACTTCTCTTCTGCTTTCTGATTCGGTACCTTCGCACATCTGATCTACTGTTGCCGACCCAGCCTGTCCCTGGTTACCGAATCAGTCTCCTGTCTCTGTACTTTATCTGTCTGTGTGTTGCCGACCCGGCCTGCCCGACCTTCTGGCTGTCACCCACCCCTTGGGTGCTCAGTCCTCCTGCAGGGGTCCCCTGCTCCTCAGAGGGGGCCTTGCTGCAAAACCAGTCAGGGACTCCCCCTCCTGGAGCCTTTGACTGCAGTAGAGTCTTTCTCTACTTATTGGACCACCTGCTACCCCGGTGGTCCAATTCCTACTGTTACACCAAACACTTACACGCTTCAGGTGTCTAGAGGTTAGTTATACTTGGATTATTGGCGATTCTGCAGATCCTCAATAATCAGGTATATCTGTATTCTTGGGGATACTGCAGATCGCCAAGAATCAGATTCTCTCTGGTTGTTGACACCTATCGTTACACCTAGTTATAGAGATTTATTTTCCTGCACTTGAAGTCATTAGCTCAGCTTTAAATGTCTAGAAGGTCTCATTAAACTCTGCTGAAATGAAGCTTAGCTAGGTTCTGCTATAAAGGAGGAGAGCGGAGGAGTGTGACTGAAGTGTCAGAGGGCATCCATCCATGCATCTGTGCCTGCAGGAGTGCTGAGGATTAGATGTATGGGTGGAGAATCCTGGCATATGCATACATGAAGGCTTCAGTGTTTCCACTAAGCTTGACTACTTCATTCTCAGTCAGCAAATTATTCAGGATTTAGAATGTCAACTATGTAACCGACAATGTGCATTGTGACTCTCTATGACATAAATCTATTGTGTTTGCTGTGGATGACTGCTGATTACATGAAACAGATACACTCATAGGATTTATGAAGAAATCTCAGTGGAAAGTTGTACATAACTAACTAGACGTCATGGGCATAAGAATAGACCCTGCAAAGGATGCAGCTGGGGGGGCCCAAAAGCCAGAGGGGGCCCTGTGGGGGGAGAAGTTTCTTTTCCCTGTCTTAAAAGGCTGACAACTAAGGGCACAGAGAGAAAAAACGTTCTGCTCTCTGCACAATTGTTCTAATTACTGCATCTGCTCAGCCACTGGTAAGGAATCATAAGAAGTTTTGTAGACAAAGATTTGTAGACAGTCCCTATTCAATGTGCAGCAGGCTCTTGTGTATAGCGCCCAGCCCCCAGATTCTTAACTCCTTTCTCAAGTGCTGTGTGCTGTAGTGATGCTGGAGGAGTCTGCAGAGCCAGTTCAGCCCCCAGCCTCTCCACACCCTCCCCAAATGCTCTGTACTGTAGTGATGCTGGAGAAGTCAGTTCTGCTCCGTCAGAGGTGGGCAGAGTGAGTGTAATAAGCTGAGGCTGGGAGCACACTTGTCTGGCAGTTTTCTGTATGCGTTATCTGCACATCAGGGGCTTGATTCACTAAACTGTGATAACTCATAGCATGGCCACGCTAACGTTTTCGCAATTGTGCGTAAAAACTTGTGCGAAAATGCTAGCGCGGCCGTGCTATGAGTTATCACGGTTTAGTGAATCAAGCCCCATGTGTGCCTGTATGTGTGAAAACATGCATGTTTTATCGCAGAAGCTAATGTAATTGATAGAGATAATGCCTGCAGTGCTTCACCGCTGACTGTTTTTATCTGCATCGGGAAAACACATTCAAGTGTGCACTAGCCAATTGAATAACATTGGTTCTCAGTTTACCTGTGCAGAAAGCGAGGGGGGGAGGTCCAAAGTTTAGCAGGGGGGCCCAGTGATTTCTAATTACACTCCTGCTAGACGTCACTTAATGCCCTCACATTGTGCTTATTCAGTAAGGGCAGAGAGAGACAATGATATATTCACATAATAACCATTACCAGCAAAGGCTGGAAAGGGAAATTTATTTGGAGTTTTAGGCTAGGTTCACAGTGGGACATTGCACCATGGTGCAACATTAACAGCGCAACGCAAAATTACAAAGCAAAGTCGTACATAACATATTGCATTGACAAGTGTTAACTAGAGATGGCTCAAATCTTTGATTTTTGGTTCACTAACAGCAAACGCGAACTTCCTCAAAAGTTTGATTAGCGTGAACTTTCGCGAACCGCAATATACTTCAATGGGGAGTCGAACTTTAAAAATTAGAAACACTTATGCTGGCCAGAAAAGTGATGGAAAAGATGTTTCAAGGGGTCTAACACCTGGAGGGGGGCATGGCGGAGTGGGATACACGTCAAAAGTCCCGGGGAAAAATCTGGATTTGACGCACAGTAGCGTTTTAAGGGCAGAAATCACATTTTATTGCTTTAAAACATCTTGCATGTGTATATTTAAATCAGAGAGTGTAATTAGTGTACTGCTTCACACTGACACATCAAACTCACTGTGTAACTCACTGCACACAGCTGTTTGTGTAGTGACGGCCGTGCTGGACTACTGCGCACCATGGCGATTGCTCTTCCTCACTCAGTGATGTCAGGTAATGTCTGACTGCCTTATCAACTTTCGATGGTTCTTTCTCTACCATAGTTAAAGCTTACATCTATTTTTTTTAATTACTTTTTCTGCTGGCTGTTCAGTACCTGTAACGAGAATCTGTTATAGGGGGCAAGTCTGCCATTCATTTAACTGTGTGAAACCTTTGATGGTACTTTCTCAGTACCATGGTGACCACGGGTAATGGCCGGAGAATCAGGGTTCGATCCCGGTCCGGAGTTGGAGCCTGAGAAACGGCTACCACCACACATCCAAGGAAGGCAGCAGGCATGGCATGCAAGTCCCGAGGTAATGACAAAAAATAACAATACAGGAGGACTTTCAAGGCCCTATTATGAGACTAATCAGCTTTACTACCTTTAACGACAATCTGTTATGGAGGGCAAGTCTGCCATCCATTCATTGAAGTTAAAGGTATGCACTGACTGCCAGGTATAAAGCAATGTGCAGTCACAGATGCAGTGAAAGGTATGCAGTGACTGCAAACAGCTGTTTATGTAGTGACGGCCGTGCTGGACTGGTGCGCACCATGACGAGAGTGTAGGTGATGGAGGCTTTCTAGCCCATATGGTCGCCTAGCTCAATGACAGAACAACAGTGACTGTCCAGCTGATCGAATTTGGTCTGCCCACAATGAAGCAACGACCTTATTATCTTGGGTGTGCGCCCCCCCCCCCCTAGATACTCATATAGCCGGCGGTCATTTCTTCATTGTGATACGCAAGCCCCTTCACCGCGGCAAGGTAACGATCACGAAGGGGAATTGGCACATGTACATGGCTTTTGTTTTGTTGTTGCAGCTGCAGTACAGCCAGAAAAATTAGGCAGGCATGTACACGCACCAGAAAAATTATTATAGCGGCCGCTGCTAGCAGCGGCATTAAAAATTCACGAAACCGCCTGGTGTCCTGGACCTTGTTGGTGGTGGTGGAGAAGGCAGTCAAGCGGCCTGCAGGCATAAATGTTGTGTGGGGAGCGACTTAGTCTTGGGGCAGGCAGCCAGTCACACGGCGTGCAGGCAGAGATGCTGTGTGTGGGGACTGACTTAGTCTTCGGGCGGGCAGTAGCCCTCCGGGATCCATGCCTCATTCATTTTGATAAAGGCGAGGTACTGAACACTTTTGTGACTTTGGCGACTTCGCTTCTCAGTGACAATGCCTCCAGCTGCGCTGAAGGTCCTTTCTGACAGGACGCTTGAGGCAGGGCAAGACAGAAGTTGGATGGCAAATTGTGACAGCTCTGGCCACAGGTCAAGCCTGCGCACCCAGTAGTCCAAGGGTTCATCTCTGCTCACTGTGTCTACATCCACACTTAAGGCCAGATAGTCGACTACCTGTTGGTCGAGGCTTGGTGGAGGGTGGATCCGGAAGGGCTAAGGCGAGGCTTTGGACTAAAGAATGTCCGCATGTCTGACATTACCATGAGATCGCTGGAGCGTCCTGTCCTTGCCTGCGTGGACATGGGAGGAGGATTACTGGCAGTGGTACCTTTATTCTGTTGTTCTGTGACATCACCCTTAAACGCACTGTAAAGCACAGTTGCCAGCTTTTTCTGCATGTGCTGCATCCTTTCTGCCTTCAGGTGAGTTGGTAACATGTCCGCCACTTTGTGCCTATACCGAGGGTCTAGTAGCGTGGCCACCCAGTACAGCTCATTCTCCTTGAGTTTTTTTTATACAGGAGTCCCTCAACAGGCTGGACAGCATGAAAGATGCAATCTGCACAAATTTGGATCCAGACGTACTATCCATCTCCTCTTGCTCTTCCTCAGTGACGTCAGGTAAGTTCTCCTCCTCCCCCCAGCCACGAACAATACCACGGGAACGTTGAGCAGCACAAGCCCCCTGCTACGCCTGCTACGGTTGTTCTTCTGCCGCCTCCTCCTCCAAAACAATAACCCCACCTCCCTCATCATTTGAGTCTGACTCCTCTTCCCCACACAACACTTCCTCCTCCTCCTCCCCCCTCTGTGCTGCCGCAGGTGTTGAGGAAACATCTGGTTTTCATGAGAATTGATCCCACAACTCTTCCTCCTGTTCCTGTTCACGCTCCTCCACAGCTTGATCCACCACTCTACGCACGGCACGCTCCAGGAAGAAGGCATACGGGATCAAGTCGCTGATGGCGCCTTCACTGCGACTCACCATGTTTGTCACCTCCTCAAACGGCCGCATGAGCCTGCAGGCATTTTGCATGAATGTCCAGTTCTTCGGCCAGAACATCCCCATCTCCTCAGACTGTGTCCTTCTACTGTAGTTGTAGAGATACTGGGTGACGGCATTCTCCTGTTGTAGCAGGTGGTCAAACATAACCAGGGTCGAATTCCAGCGAGTCGGGCTATCGCAAATCAAGCGTCTCACTGGCAAGTTGTTTCTGGCCATGTAAGACCGCCTGATATGCCCACACAACTTCCTGGCCTGCTTCAGGACGTCCTGTAAGCCTGGGTACTTAGACACAAATCTCTGAATGATGAGATTCAGCACATGTGCCATGCAGGGAACATGTGTCAACTCTCCCAAATTCAAAGCTGAAATTACATTGCTGCCATTGTCACACACCACGTTGCCGATGTCCATTTGGTGTGGGGTCAGCCACTGATCCACTTGTTTGTTAAGAGCAGTCAGGAGAGCTGCTCCAGTGTGACTCTCTGCTTTGAGGCAAGACATGTCTAAGATGGCGTGACACCGGCGTACCTGGCATGCAGCATAGGCCCTGGGGAGCTGGGGCTGTGTAGCTGGAGAGGAGATCGCAGCACCACTAGAGTTGAACTGCCACTCAGCCAAGGAGGAGGAGGAGGAGGATGACAGCGAAGTGGATGTAGCAGGAGGAGAGAAGGTGGCAGCAGGCCTGCCTGCAAGCTGTGGAGGTGTCACAAGTAGGTCCGCTGCACAGCCACGTACTCCCTGCTTGCCAGCAATCACCAGGTTGACCCAATGGGCTGTGTAAGTAATGTACCTGCCCTGACCATGCTTGGCAGACCAGGCATCCATGGTCAGATGGACCCTTGACCCAACGCTGTGTGCCAGAGATGACACCACTTGCCTCTCAATTTCCTGGTACAGTTTGGGTATCGCCTTTTTGGAGAAATAATTGCGGCCTGGTATCTTCCACTGCGGTGTCCCAATGGCCACAAATTTTCAGAAAGCCTCAGAGTCCACCAGCTGGTATGGCAACAGCTGGCGAGCTAACAGTTCCAAGCCAGCTGTCAGACGTCGGGCAAGGGGGTGACTGGCAGACATTGGCTTCTGCCGCTCAAAGATTTCCCTCACGGACACCTGGCTGCTGCTGTGGGCAGAGGAGCAGGAACCGCTCAAGGTGAGAGGCGGAGTGGAGGAGGGTGGCTGTGATTGTGAAGATGCAAGGGAGAAAGCGGCTGATGATGCACCTGAAGGAGGAAGTGGAGAAGGAGGGTGGCTTTTCTTTTGTGTGCTGCTTTTTCTCAGGTGGTCTCCCCATTGCAGTTTGTGCCTTTTCTGCATGTGCCTTCATAAGGCAGTTGTCCCTACATGGGAGTTGGCCTTTCCACAGCTCAATTTCTGGAGGCAGAGAGAACAGATGGCATTGCTCTGATCTATGGCAAACACACTAAAAAATTTCCATGGGTATTACAAACGTGCACCTGTCACACACACAGGTACCGAACTGGCACAGTGACACTGCGTGCGCTCACGTAGGTAGGTGGGTGCACTGTGAACAACAGGTAGTTATATGCAGTGATGGGTATTACAAATCTGCACCTGTCACACACACAGGTAGTCACTGAATGTGCTGGGCCTGGCAGTGGCACAGTAGGAATTACCACCAAGGGGCCAAAGGCCGGAGGCGACTAACTGACAGGGCTGAATATAATGCAAGTGGGCCACACAAAAAAAAATAGATCACAAGAACAAGATTAGCTCTCAAAAGAGCTGTTGAGGGGTGCTTTTTTAGCAAGCTAACAAGCCTACAAGAGCCTAACTAAGCTTTCCCTATAGCTCTTTCTGCAGCAGCTCTCTCTTCTCTAATTACTGCAGGCACATGAGTGAGTCAAATGACTGACGCTGCCTGCCTTTTATAAGGGGGCTGGGGCTCCAGGAGGGAGTGTAGCCTGATTGGCTGTGCCTGCTGACTGCTTACTGTGATGTAGAGGGTCAAAGTTGACCCTAATGATGCACTATGGGGACGAATCGAACTTCCAGGAAAGTTTGCGGTTCTCCGCGATCACGAACCCCGGAAGTTTGCCAGTTCCCGTTCACAGGCGAACCGTTCGGGCCATCTCTAGTGTTAACATGCCTTTTATGGCGCATGCACTATTAAAACCATGGAAGTTAATAAATGAGAATTGATTATCTTTTTTCTTTGGCACCCGCTTCACGCATTATATGCAAACATTGTAACATCTACAATAGAAAGGTTTAACACACTGCATGCACTACTTTACCATAATGTTACACCTCAATGCAATGTATTCACTGTGAACAGCGCATAGATTTTTCATTGCGGTGTACTATTCTGCGTTATAAATTTATATAATGCACGCCGCTATAACGTCCCATTGCGAACTAAGCCTTAAATTGATTGGTTACTGTGCTTCTCCCTGTAAGCTGCCGTGTTAACCACTTGAGGACCGCGGTATTAAACCCCCCTAGTGACCAGGCCATTTTTAACAAAAAAGGTCACTGCAGCTTTAAGGCCAAGCTGCAGGGCCGCACAACTCAGCACACAAGTGATTCCCCCCTTTTCTCCCAACCAACAGAGCTCTCTGTTGGTGGGGTCTGATCACTCCTCAGATGTTTTTTTATATATATATATATATATATATATATATATATATAGATAGATATTTTTGTTATTATTTTTTTAATAAATGTTCTTATTTTTTTTTATTCCTCCTCCCTCCCTCCCTCTGCCAGCCAATCAGCTCGATCAGCTGTCATAGGCTTCAGGCTATGACAGCCGATCACTTCCCTGCCTACAGAGGGGACAGCCGTGTCACACGGCTGTCCCCAGTACAGCGCTGCCTTAGATCGCAGCTCTGTACAGGGTTATTAGACGGCGGTTTCGCCGTCTTAGAGTCTCCGAGCAGCGATTACCACTGGGAGAATGAAGGCAGGGCGGAGCTCCATCATCAGAGTGGAGATGTGCGCGTATCGGCGCACGTGATCTCCTGCAAACCCCAGCCATTCACACTAATCGACGTGGTGTGATCCTGGGGCTGCCGCTGCGTTCACGCTACTTGGTGTGGAGCGGTCGGCAAGTACTTAAGTAAAGATATACAAATATTACTGAACATTCAGTTGTGGAATGGAAAGTAGGGGTGTTGTCAATTATTACCAACTGGATGACTCTGGTTTTTATCTAGTCTGTTCAGAAAAAAGCAAGAGACAGAACAGTGGTAGCACTGACATGACTATCGTTCTTTTTTGGAAGCTTTACTTTATGTGTTCCAGCTCCCACCCCCACTACCAAATAGACATAATGGGACTTAAAGGGAACCCCAGGTGAAAATAAACTGATAAGATAGGCAATTGTATCTATTCCCCTACTCCTGAAAATGACTTAAAAAATCCACCATTTTATTTTACTTTTAAAGCTAAAAAAGTAGGTTTAAGGTTGTTTTGTTTTATAAGAATGATATAGTCTTTCATACAGTTTCAGTGTCCCAGAGCTAAATATATAAACTATTGATCTTTTTTCCTACTCCCTACACTCAGAAGCTGTTGTCTACCAGTCAGGACTTTTATGGCAGTAATTCCTTACTAGTGAGAGCTACACTATAGTCTGGAGAGAAACTGCCACTTGCATGCATGATATTTAACTATTTCAGGCAGAAAAGTAAGAAAATAATCACAGCTGAGTTATTTGCATGCTTGGCACTGTACATACTCATGTTCATGTCATACGTTGCCTTTGGTACACTTTAAATGAACATAATTAATTAATTGTGTTCAAATAAAGTGTACCGGAGGCAACGTATGACAAGAACATGTCACGGGGGCAGGGGACATTTGTCACGGGGGGGGGGGGGGGGGGGACACTGAATGCTTGGCAATCTGAATCTCTATGTGGATGTTTTATTTGGAGGAGAGGAAGGTACAGGAAGGGAAGGGATTAGAGGGAAGGGCAGGAGAAGTGCTGTATGCTCAGAGGAGAAATCATAGGCGTATTGGACAAAGATAGAGTAAAGGGGTTGTGGGCATTGTGGGTTGGTAGAAAGTGATTTGGGAAATATTAAAGCGGATCAGAGATGAAAAACTAACTATAACAAGTAACTTGTCTATATATCTTATATAAAGTTTAGATAGTTTACACAGCAAATCTAGCTGCAAACAACTTCAACAGTATATGTGTCATGATCGGTGTCAGCACGCAGAGAAAATCTGATTATTGGCGATCTGCAGTATCACCAAGAATGCAGATGTATACCCGATTATTGATGATCTGCAGTATCACCGATAATCCGATATATTGCTAACCTCTGGACACCAGCAAAAGAACACAATAAAGACAGTAATATATCAGAAAGTGTGGAAATGTCCACCACACGGCAATTTCTCAGAGGTGTGGTTACCTCTGAATGGGAACCCCGTGAGTGAGATCCTCTAACCAGGCTGAGTGAGGAATCTCGACCCCCAGCAGTAATCGTCTGCTTGGGGCAGGCGTTTCGGAGAGGCAAGCCTCAGAGATAACCCTCCAGTGGGAGACGTTCCACTGAAGGGAGAAAGGTCAGACAGGCAAGGGTTCGCGCAACAGAGATGATGGCGGCAGTACAGGAGCGGAAGGCAGAAGAGTAATCGGTAAACAGGCAGAGGTCGGCAACAAGGATCAGATAGGCAAAGGTACAAGATCAGCAAGAGATAGAGTAGTCAGGGATAGCAAGAGTCAAAACACAGATCAATATACAATAATATTCCTAAGCTAAGGTGTGAAATCCTTAGTATCAACACCAGGGAACTGCACTAAGGTCTGAGCGCTAACACAGAATGTATTCACGACAGCAGACAACTTGCTACTGAGTAGCAAGTCCTATTTGTAGCAAGTGAGCTGTCCTGCACCGCCCTGGAGCCCCAGCCAATCCCCAGTGGAGATGGAGTCAGCTGACTAGCCTGGTCAGCTGACTCCCCGTCTTGAGGCATAAAGATCCTGCCTCCTTGCGCGCGCACGCATTATGCGCCGGGTGAGTGCCGGCGAAAGAGACCCCACAGGAGGCAATTGCGCGGCGGAGTCCGCCGAGCATACGGACTCCGCCGACCGCACAGCCCCGCTCGGCGGCACGCCGGCGGTGAGAATCCGGGAAGCGGAGCCCGCTGCCTCATGAATGCTGGCAGCGGGTCCACTATCCCTCACAATATGATTATTTATTCCTGTGATACAATGAGAGCAGCCATGTTCTGTTTGTGATCATTACACAGGCAAGCTGATCTGCATCTCCAGCCCTCAGCCTGTGAAAACTTCACTCCTAACACCTCCTCCTCCTCCTAGCCCAGACTGAGCTCCTATAAGCTCTTGCTACATGAGTCTGAGAATGCCAAGGCACCGGAGAAGCTGTGGGTGAGGCTTGTTTAGTTTTTTAAGAATTAGAGTATTAAAACAAAAACAAAAAAGACAAAAAAAAAGTATTGGGCTTGAGGAATGCCCTGTAAACTATATGAAAGGAACACAATTATGCAATGAGTAAATGTTTATCTCGGATCCACTTTGAATACAAATACTAGGAGGAGAAGAGTTGTGAAAGTTTTGGATGTGGGAGGACTACAAACAGTTGATGGTAGTACTGGTTACAGTGGTTGTTGTTTGGGAGTCCTGTGTGCGAAGGGATGGCAGGGAGGAGAACGATAAATGTGTTTTGGGCAGGGCTGCTCACCAGGATTCCGGATATCCGGGTAACCCGGATATACAAACTTTTTTACGCTATCCGGATCGGTTTCGAGATTCAGTATTTCTCTATATATCCGGCTAGCTATCTGCAGATATTTGGCCACATAACCCGGATATCCGCGGATATTGTGGATATCCGGATTCGAAATACTGTAACTAAGGAGCTGACGTCCCAATCAGAGGGCTCCCAGCAGAAGCCCTAGCAACCAATCACAGAGGGGAACCCTGGCCAGCCCCACCTGACCTCATTGAGCCAATCAGAGGGCTCCCAGCCTAAACCCTGGCACCCAATCACAGAAAGGAACACTGGCCAGCCCCCCTGTATAATAAGGAGAGCTGCCATGATGAGACATATCGTTCTAGCTTGGGAATGCTCACTGAGAGACATGCTCCAGTGCTGATGGCCTAGCAAGGGGGCTGTACACAGTTATAAACCTAAAGCTGTTCAGTGATTAACCCCCTTCACTACTATCACTACACTATTGTTAAATCGTTAATTAGCTTGATTGATGTCACAGTGTGACAGTCAGAGTGTGTGCTCCAGTGCTGCTGGGCCAAGGGCTGTACACAGTGATAAGCTGTTCAGTGATTAACCCCTTCACTATCACTACACTATTGTTAAACATTAATTACCGTATTTTTCGGACTATAAGACGCACTTTTTCTCCCCCAAAAGTGGGGTGAAAAAGTCACTGCGTCCTATAGTCCGAATGCAGCTTTTACCTATATGGGGGCGCATATGTCCGATGATAGCAGCAGCCGCTATGAAGTTTCACCGCATCAGCCAGAGTGTCCGCAGCGAGGAGGCAGCAGCTGGATACAAAGTTTCCAGCATCAGCCAGAGTGTCCCCGCAGCGAGTCAGCAGCAGCCCGACCTAAAGTACTTCCTGAATCAGCGTGATCCGAGCAGTACAAAGACACCTTCAGCCGCTATATCGGCAGAGTCCTCTGAGGCTTCCATACTGTGTTGTTTATTGGTGTCAGCCCATAAGCCCGCGCACGTGCGCTGCGGGTGATTGGAGGGCGCCAGTAAACAACACAGTATGGAAGCCTCACAGGACTCTGCCGATATAGCGGCTGAAGGTGTCTTTGTACTGCTCTGATCACGCTGATTCAGGAAATACTTTAGGTCGGGCTGCTGCTGACTCGCTGCGGGGACACTCTGGCTGATGCTGAAAACTTTGTATCCAGTGGCTGCCTCCTCGCACGGACATTCTGGCTGATGTGGGGGAACTTTGTATCCAGTGGCTGCCTCCTCGCACGGACATTCTGGCTGATGCTGGAAACTTTGTATCCAGTGGCTGCCTCCTCGCACGGACATTCTGGCTGATGCTGGAAACTTTGTATCCAGTGGCTGCCTCCTCGCACGGACATTCTGGCTGATGCTGGAAACTTTGTATCCAGTGGCTGCCTCCTCCCACGGACATTCTGGCTGATGCTGGAAACTTTGTATCAAGTGGCTGCCTCCTCCCACGGACATTCTGGCTGATGCTGGAAACTTTGTATCCAGTGGCTGCCTCCTCCCACGGACATTCTGGCTGATGCTGGAAACTTTGTATCAAGTGGCTGCCTCCTCCGACGGACACTCTGATGCGGGAAAACTTCGCATTGAGCTGCTGCCTCCTCGCTGCGGTGACAGGCTCATTGCTGATGCGGGGAAAACTCATCGGGCTATTGCTGCGGGGACAGGTTACTGAAGCAGGGAACAGATGCCACCCAGGCTGGATAGGTGAGATAGATCTCATTTATATTGTAGTGGTTAGCATAGCTAGTGTTTTGGGGGAGAGCAGGGGTTTGTGTTGTGTAGTGTAGTGTAGCTGGAGAAGGTGGTATCAGTGGATTTGTGAAATGTAGTATAGTTAGTGGGGGCAGCAGTGGTTAGTGAAGTTAGGCAGTGTAATTTAGAGACATCTTGGGGAGGGGGTAAAGGTCCATAAGACACTCCTGGACCATGGATGCACCTAGGCTTAGTATTTTTTTTTCCCCTGAATTTTGCCTTCTAAACCTGGGTGCGTCTTATAGTCCGGAGCGTCTTATAGTCCGAAAAATACGGTAGCTTGATGTCATTTGTGTGACAATCAGAGTGTGTACTGCAGGCAGCTGCTATGTGTCTGTGTGTGTGCTGTGCACAGACCAGGCCAGCTGCTGCCTGCTGGCCAGCTATTAGCCTTAGGTATAGGTTAGTTTAGGGATTAGGGGATAGGATTACTGTGTTATTGTGTAGTTAGTACTGTAGTACTTCAGTCAGTGTGCTAGTAGATGTTAGAGTAGTAGTACTACTGTGTTAGATTTCTACAGAACTGCTGTGCTGTGAGCAGTGCCAGTGTGACAGTTAGTGTGCACTAGTGTCTTCTCCTCTGCTGTCTGACTGTCACTCAGCACTTGAAACGTGTCATGTGGCACTTGACACTTGTCACGTGGCACTTGACACGTGTCACGTGGCACTTGCCACGTGACATGTTGCAAGTGACACGTGCCATGTGCCACGTGACACGTGCCAAGTGACACGTGACACGTGCTAAATGCTAATTGCAACGTGCCACGTCCGGCATGCTCCTGGCGCACACATCACACCTGCTGCTGCATTGCCCTGCTCCTGCTGCCTGTGCAGCTCCCACCGCCAGGCCAGGGTGGCATAGGCCACTGATACAACCTATATTTAACCCAAAACACAATTGCTGCGTAATTTTTTGGAGGTGTCTTGGCTGAAAACTGCCATGTCCCAGTTGTGCGGTTGGACTTTGGACACAATGTGGGCTGCACGACCGCTGTCTGGAACCTAATGTTAATTGACAGCCATTTTTTTTTTGGGGGGGGGGGATTTTAAGTCCCCACATCATCAATTAGTGTTCCCCTTTACAAAATAATGATGCTACATGCCTCATATACCATAAAAAAACGGTTTTAAAGCAATTTAAAGGCCACTTCCGGTTTTCTACCCGGATATCCAAATCCGCCGGATACTAGGGTCGGATATCCGATTCGGATCAGGGAAATTTTGAACTCGGATATCTGACCCGGATCGGATATCGGGTTATCCGGATCCGAATCTGATCTGGATTTTGAAAAGGGGTATCCAAGCAGCACTGGTTTCAGGTAGTTGAAGCAGAAAATGTTTTGGATATCAGGAAGGCACAATTGGAGGTATGGCAATACTATTAATAAAAGCAGAGGCTGTAGTAATCTCACACGTTGTACAAGTAGAGTAACTGTAAAGATGGGTGAGGTGGAGGCAGTGTGGATCATCCACAAGGCAAACCTATGCAGTTATCCAGGGCCTGGTGATAGTCTAGGAGCCTGGTGGATACTATCAGGGCTGAGCGGAACAGCTGAATTCCGATTTCGTCGAAATTTCGTGTACCGCATGCGAAAACCGAGTTTCGTGTTCCGAATTTTCGTGTTCCGAGTGCATTTCTATTGAATTAAATAGTGTTAACTTCTGCGGTTAATTGTAAAGCCCCCGTACATGCTATCATCACCAAATTTGGCATGTATGTTAAGCAGATGAGTAGGAACATGGTAAAAAAAAAATTTGTGAAAAGAGCTTATAGTTTTTGAGCAAATCGATTTCAAAGTTTCATAAGAAAAATGTTTTTTAAACTGTGTAAAATGACACTGCTGCAGAGCAGGTTACTGCATTCCGAGTTCAGTATACATATTGTATACATTTCATGAAAACAGACAGCATGGGGTCCCCCCCTCCCAAGCCTCCTTAACCCCTTGTCCCCCATGCAGGCTGGGATAGCCAGAATGTGGAGCCCCGGCCACGTGGGGCTTCGCACCCTGAGCTATACCAGCCCGCATGGTCCATGGTATGGGGGGGCTCTGGAGGAGAGGGGCGGCCAACCTCCCCCTCTCCCCCAGAGCCCTTGTCCAATCCATGGACAAGGGGCTCTTCCCCACCTCCGGTGCCCCAGGAGGAGGTGGGGGCCGCCGACGTCCTGGGGGGTTCATGGTGCCATCCGGGGTTCCCCTTTAACAAGCGGACCCCGGAAGCCGCCCCCCTCCCCAGGAGAAATGAGTATAGGGGTACACGGTACCCCTTACCCATTTCAGTAGAGTTAAAAAAAGAAATAAAAACACGACAACGAAAAAAGTCCTTTATTGTTCTAAATTAACCAGGGATACTTACCTTGCAATAATCTCACGCCAGTAACCTCAGGAGTGGTCCCACGCCAGTATCCTCTTAGGACATCTCACCACCCTCCCACACTGACTAACTCCCACCACTGAATGGTCACAGGCAGCCTCTGCATCTGTATAGCAGAGGCTGAGAACACGAAAATTTTGCCTTTAAAACAAGAAATTTCGGCAAACAGTGATGCAATCAAAATGGCCACTGGGAAATTCCCGATCTCTGGAGGCCACACTAGAGTGGCAAAACCAGTGATTTTTCACATAAATGGTGGGTCCAGGTGACCAGAGCAGGAGGTGCCCTAATCCCCTGGACCCACCCATTCATGTGAAATAACGCGTATTCTGACACTCTGAGGTGGCCTCCGGGGAACGGGGATTTCCCAGCAGCCATTTTGTTTATGACACTGTTTGCCGAAAATTCTTGTTTTAGCAAACAATTTTCGTGTTTCTAGCTTATGCAATACAGATTGCAGAGGCTGTCTACAGCCATTCATCCCCAGGAGTTCTGCAGGATCGGCAGGTGCGCGGGATCTCCTAAGAGGATAGAGGGGGACACAGCGCAGGAAGGTGGGAAAGTGGGCACAGAGTGGCGGGGAGGAGTGGAAGCCTTCCCCCCTCCCTCACCTAGGGTCCCCCTTCCGTGCTCCCCTCCAAAATTGCAGCCAGCAGCGGCAGCGAGCGGGAATCACTTACCGAGAGAAGAGCTCTGTGTGCCGCTTCTGGTCTGGTCTCCTGCATTGCATTGTCCAATTATGCTCTCACAGGAAGTACTGCGAGAGCGTGATTGGACAGTGTCAGTGCAGAATACCAGACCAGCGGCACACAGAGCTATCGCTCGCAGTAAGCCGTTCCGCTGGCTGGCTGAAATTCTGGAGGTGGGGGGGAGTGCGCAAGGGGGGGCCCTAGGTGAGGGAGGGGAGGCTTCCCCCCCTCCCCGCTGCTCTGTGCCCACTTTCCCACCTTCCTGCGCTGTGCCCCCCTCTATTCTCTTAGGAGGTCCCGCGCACCTGCCGATCCTGCAGAAATCCTGGGGATGAATGGCTGTAGACAGCCTCTGCAATCTGTATTGCATAAACTAGAAACACGAAAATTGTTTGCTAAAACAAGAATTTTCGGCAAACAGTGTCAAACAAAACGGCTGCTGGGGAATCCCCGTTCCCCGGAGGCCACCTCAGAGTGTCAGAATACGCGTTATTTCACATGAATGGGTGGGTCCAGGGGATTAGGGCACCTCCTGCTCTGGTCACCTGGACCCACCATCTATGTGAAAAATCACTGGTTTCGCCACTCTAGTGTGGCCTCCAGCGATCGGGGATTTCCCAGTGGCCATTTTGATTGCATTACTGTTTGCCGAAATTTCTTGTTTTAAAGGCAAAATTTTCGTGTTCTCAGCCTCTGCTATACAGATGCAGAGGCTGACTGTGACCATTCAGTGGTGGGAGTTAGTCAGTGTGGGAGGGTGGTGAGATGTCCTAAGAGGATACTGGAGTGGGACCACTCCTGAGGTTACTGGCGTGAGATTATTGCAAGGTAAGTATCCCTGGGTAATTTAGAACAATAAAGGACTTTTTTCATTGTCGTGTTTTTATTTCTTTTTTTAACTCTGCTGAAATGGGTAAGGGGTACCGTGTACCCCTATACTCATTTCTCCTGGGGAGGGGGCGGCTTCCGGGGTCCGCTTGTTAAAGGGGAACCCCGGATGGCACCATGAACCCCCCAGGATGTCGGCGGCCCCCACCTCCTCCTGGGGCACCGGAGATGGGGAAGAGCCCCTTGTCCATGGATTGGACAAGGGCTCTTGGGAAGAGGGGGAGGTTGGCCGCCCCTCTCCTCCAGAGCCCCCCCCCATACCATGGACCATGCGGGCTGGTATAGCTCAGGGTGCGAAGCCCCACGTGGCCGGGGCTCCGCATTCTGGCTATCCCAGCCTGCATGGGGGACAAGGGGTTAAGGAGGCTTGGGAGGGGGGACCCCACGCTGTCTGTTTTCATGAAATGTATACAATATGTATACAGAACTCGGAATGCAGTAACCTGTACTGCAGCAGTGTCATTTTACACAGTTTAAAAAACATTTTTCCTATGAAACTTTAGAATCGTTTATTTCAAAAACTATAAGCTCTTTTCACAAAAAATTTTTTTACCATGTTCCTACTCATCTGCTTAATATACATGCCAAATTTGGTGATGATAGCATGTAAGGGGGCTTCACAATTCACCACGGAATTTAGCACAATTGACTTCAATGTAAACACGAAATCGGTACTCGGAATTGCAGAATTTTCGAGTTTCGAGTGCTTACTCGGAACTGCCAAATTCCGATGGCAAACTCGAAATTCGGAATCCGAGAGCTCAGCCCTGGATACTATCCCCGACCAAATCTTACTAAAAAAGCAAGGTGATCATCAGCGGTGGGTAAAAACTGCTCTCTTACCTAGGGCCCCCTTACATCTTAATCCTTTTATAGGTGCATGTGGAATTATGTGGAATTCAGGAAGTAGGAGCAGGTATGGTGCTGTTAAATGTGGGGAGGCTGCAGGAAGGTTATGGATTTATTAACTGTATCCAGACAGATTACAAAAAGGTGCAGCTGAGATGGGAACCGTGTGTGTCAGGACCTCGAAACGTTAAGCTTTCTTTGTATATAGCATGTCAGTCCACAGAGTTTTCTCAGACCTCGTTATAGACCACTGATAAAATGAATAACATGAATGTCTTAAGCAAATTCCTTCTGAATTTTACAAGCGGAACAAACGAAGGTCCTAGTAAAAAACAAAGATGTGTATTATCTGTGGGCCTATAACATTATTTTGCATTCTCTACACATTTCCCAGCTATCACTGACAGTTCCCTATGATCATAGACCACACACTGACTGTAAATACCTCAGGATACTCCATAACTTCACCAGAAGAGCAATGAACTGCTGTGACCCGATCAGCTTACAGCTTCTTCTCTCTCTCCCTCTCCTTTCTCATCTCTCTTACTACCTTAAAAACCGATGACTTTGTCTTGAGACATTCATGTGACTAGGCAGTAGATCAACATGTTACAAAATAACCCATACATCAATCTCATGACAAAATGCAAGCCAAAAAAATGATCCAAGGCATATTATTATGTATGATATCTGCTTCTCCTGCATAACAGCTATTATTTTAATTACACTCCAGGATCTACCATATTTTTTCAGAATGTAGGACGCACTTTTTTGTCCCCAAAACTGGGGGGGGGGGAAGTCTTGTATTCAGACGATACAGTGCAGAGTGGACGCTCCTCATCTGTCTCCAGTCATATTGCTGCTGTGGCCTCTGATTGTCTGAGGGTGCTGTCCTTCACACATCAAGACCCCAGCCGTCACGTTTATCCTTCTGTCATGTGCCGCCCTTCCCAGAGCCGGGACAAGGTCCTCCAGCACCCAAGGCTGAGACACCAAAGTGCGCCCCTCCATACCTCCCACCCCAGCTGTCACACACTGATTGCTCTTAGACTAAGAGGCACCCCAGGGCCCCCAACACCTTAATCTCTTGTTATCTGGCTTGTAGTCACTTCCATGTATCTCCTTTTCTTATTTCTTTCTGCTTCAAACACAATTAGGAATGACAGCTAAATGAATTGTGCGCCCCCTCCTACACTGCGCCCTGAGGCTGGAGCCTCTCCAGCCTATGCCTCGGCCCGGCCCTGGCCCTTCCTGGTTAATGCATCCTTCCTAGTTACTATTGCCCTGATAGGGCTGGTGCACACCAAAACCCGCTAGCAGATCCGCAAAATGCTAGCAGATTTTTAAACGCTTTTTTTTATTTTTCTATGGCGTTTTGCTAGCGTTTTGCGGATTGCTGCTGCGGTTTTCAGTATAGTAGATTTCATATATTGTTACAGTAAAGCTGTTACTGAACAGCTTCTGTAACAAAAACGCCTGCAAAACCGCTCTGAAGTGCCGTTTTTCAGAGCGGTTTGCGTTTTTCCTATACTTAACATTGGGGCAGAAACGCATCCGAAATCCAAAAAATGCCTCACCCAGGCATTTTTCGTTTCTGCAAAACGCCTGCCGCTCTGGTGTGCACCACCCCATTGAGATACATTGACCAAGCAGATCCGCAGCCGCAAGCGGATCTGAAAACGCCCAAAAAGCCGCTCGGTGTGCACCAGCCCTTACTGTGTGACCTGAAAGTGCACGTGCGCCGGAGGCACGCATGGCATGTGGTGCACGTGCATCACCAGGTCACACAATATCAGGGCACATTATCATTAGATTAAGGAGTTGGGTTACCTAGGATACCGCAGTTTCTATTGTGCAACCACTTTGTTATTCCTTGTGGTCAGTGAGTCGGTGCAGCCATTTTAAACTAGAAAAAGTTTAAACATACAAAAATTGGCCATTGACACCTATTCATCTTGTCCCAAATAATATTGTTTTTATTGCACAATAAACTTCAACAAACAAGTCGCTCCTCTTTAGGAACCAATCACAGACAGTATTGAAAACTTTTTCTGCGCAGAAAACAAACAAAATTAGATTAAAGACTAGGAGCCATCCCGCATTCCCCCTAAACGTGTCCCATCTAGGCTTGTGTGCATGGAGTCTGTCAGTTAATAACCCTTATGCTCCATGCACCCAAGCCCAGTTTGCTTAGCTGTCACACATCCAACATACTGCCATACACACAGCAGCTGCTTCCCTCTATTAGGAATAAGTCCTATTTGCAAAGATACAGTGCTGCAGCAAATACCGTTGGCCAGCTTCATATAAGTGCAATTTATCAAATTCTATTATGAGAGCAGTACATCTCAGGCACTATTTCTCCATATAGTGTGCACAATGATAGTATTAGTTATACTTGCGACAGTCCGCTGTTCTGGCATCCTCCGCTCTGCTCCGCGTGCCTTCCGAGTGCACTTTACAGGGGCTTCCCCCTTTGGGCTTGCTTGGCTCTTTTAGGCAGTTTCCAAGCTCTGCACGCTCAGCCACTTTTTTATGAGCGCTCCTACAAAGCATGTGGGCACTCAGGGCATGCGAAAATCCCCCTCCTCACCTGTGTCAGCGGCTGGTTTAAGACAGGTTCCAGCCAGTGTTGGCGGTATGTGGTGGCGGGGACACATGGGGCACAGCGTACAGCGGGTGGCTCCTCCCACCTATGTGGTTTGCGTCACATGACGCTTCTTCAGGGTGTCCTAGTTTTTAATCTAATTATGTTTGTTTTCTGCGCAGAAAAAGTTTTTAATACTGTCTGTGATTGGTTCCTAAAGAGGAGTGACTTGTTTGTTGAAGTTTATTGCACATTGTCATTAGATGCCTGCCAATCCCTATGCCCAATTCACCTGATCCATGTAAACTCACCTATGTCACTGCCTCTCATCAATGCTGCTCTCCATCTACTAGACACTTCTGCCTTCACAGCCTAACTTCCGGCTATGAAGGTGGAAGATGGAGAGCACGCCCACACCCACTAACACGCCACTTAACCTTACAGTTTTGGGCATGATTTACAAAGCTGAAATATTGCTATATAGGTTAGGTTCCTTTGGCTCATTTTGGCAAGTACCGTAACAATGTGGCTGGAATGTGCTCCATAAAAATGAATAGGGTATAATGCACATATGTGTATGTTTTCCTGTTCATTGCTGGGCATTTCAGTGCCTTGGCATACACTGGTCCCCATCACCCTTTTTTATAAAAAGAAAATCAGCCATCACCATGCAGTACATTCCTTGTGAACACCTTTTTGAACATGTGCAGTGTACATATAAAGTTGCACTTAAATAAATGACAAAAGACTATCTCATCCCCATGCAGACTGGGTGGGAGAAGCCAGTGTGTGTAGTTGCAGTGGTGGTATAGTGGAATGATGGGGCTCTAAAGAATAGTGAAAGTTGTGCCTTCCATTTACCAGGGCATGGGAAAGTATTCATAGTATCATAATCCCCAAACTGCTGATGCATTAACCAGAAGGAGTGCAAAGTGATGGTTAATTCATCTGCAGATAGGGATCCTGATTAACCTCTACACATTCTCATTTTCTGATTAATTTTCTCTGGAAGCAATTTTTTTACTCATTTCTGTTACTGGCATATGCATAGTACTGCTGTTATGCCACTACTAACTTACAAAACTTTGAGGAACCCTTCGTGTGGGCTAAAATGACTCAAATAAGGGTTACAAAGTCCTGGTGCCAAATAGACATGTTCTAATACACCCAGGCTTGCAGGATCACTTAGCATCTCTGATGTTATCCAGCTTGATTGGCCATTAGTAAATAAGGCACTATGAGTTATACCATTAATAGGATAGAGCTAATACATAATTGACTAGGTAAGCTAATTAACTGTACATAGGGGTGGATCATGGGTGTCAACATTATACAACAATAATGAAACACACTAGGGGCGGCAGCCATGTCCTTTTGAGCTTACATTCTAAGGCAGCCTTTCTCAACCTCTTACTACCTTGGAGTAACCCACCAAATAATTTTAAAATCTCGGGGAAGCCCAGTTTAAAGGTTATACAGCCTTTAAACAGATATGAATATCTGGTCAACATGATGACTATATAGTATACTAAAGCCCTTGTATACCAAATAGCTCTCCCATAGCACTTGTCCTAACCTCTCTTTTTAAACCTTAAAGAGAGAGATTAGGGCAAGTGTTATGGAAGAGGAACAGTGGGGAATGAGGTGAGAGGGAATAGGATCAAGGAAGTGCATAGTGGAATTGGAGTGTGTTCTGTTAATTGAGGGAAGGCAGTTAAGGAGGAGATGAGATTTGAGGTCTATATGTAAATATCTAGTCAATCTGACCACATAATACTGCATTCTTTGTGTGCAAAATAGCTAGTCATTATATATAAAATTTTAATTAACAACTAGCTATTTGGTATACAAAGGCTTTAGTATATAGTCATCATGCTGACCAGATATTAGTCGAGTCACAGGCTCCCTGGAGGTTGTTGTTCCGGTACATAAACTATTTTGGGTCTGTTTGTGGGTGATCATCTTTTATAGAGACCCAAAATGAAGAAAAGTTTCATTAAAATGAAAAAGTTCAAAGTGTCCTCTTAAAGGAAAATGGAATCTGAGAACAGTTGTCTTCTGTTTACTGGAGAATGCAGTTTTTGTTCTGTGCAAGTCTAAAATGTGATAGCAAGGAAAGCAACTGTACAGTGTGTCCAACTGATATCATAGACCGAAAAAGCAGATCCTATCTTACAGCTCTGGAATGTATTTGTTCGCATTGTACCCAGAGTGCCCAGTGCTGTGTGGTTGGCTGTGTACCAGTAAGTGTTTCTACTTTGCCATTTAGTAGTCTAATTCCATCAGGTTTATTTTAGTCCAAACTCTATGACAGATACGGTAATTATTTTACTTTTGGATGGTAAAGAACAGGAATAAGACTCTTTTTTGGGGGTGGGGAGTAGGGGGAGTGATGCTATCTGATTTCTCATTTGCATGGATTACCCTGACTCCCTATTTTAATAGGAAGTATGAAAAATCTTTCCACAATAAACAGAGGAAGCAACAAATATGCTTTTCAAGGGGAACTTTACTTAATGTAACTTATGACTATGACTATGCAATATGACTTTTTTTCAAAATTATTTTGACAGTATTTGCCCATTGTAAAATCTTTTTGCTCTCTGATTTACAGTCTTAAATATCATAGGTGGTGACAAGGTTTTGCGACTTCATAGCAATATATACATATAGAAAATGTTTCTGATGCTGAAACCAGGACAGCTGATCCTAAATTGGGTATTCTGAATAATGTATTACGTTCTACAAGATGTTGTTATGGTGCCTTCTTAAATTGGGTGATTTAAAATGCGTCCCACCCCTCTCTAGAATTTTAATTGCTTGACTTAAATTTAAGCAAATTAACGATGCAAAGAATTTAATAAATGTCCCTCTACTTATAAATTGTTTTTACTAACAGCATTAGACAGTTCTCCCTGTCTTTCTGATGAAAGCTTTCATAGCTCTAGTAAGAGAAACAACATATAGGAGGCGGGACTGCATCTGCTAAGCCAGACCAATCACTGCTGGAGGGTCACTGTTATCCACCCCTGCCTATTGTCATACACGACCATATACTGTCATGAATGATACGGAAGTTGAGACGATTAGCGATTCTGTATCGTTCCGCAAGGCAGAGCAGAATGCCACTTTCCGTTTAAATGTACAAGAAGTTCATTTTTTTCCTCTCTTCTTCGTTGGCTTCCCCCATCACCCACTCTGACTTAGAGTAGGACCCTCACCCATCCACTTCCTCATGGCTCTTTCACACCTAAGTGAGAGCAAATGGCCATTCCTTAGTAGCCAGAGATTGACCTGAAAGGCAGTTAAAACTTCCCGCCGGAATTTGAACAATAGCAAAACTTCCTTTATTAAGAATTTAAGATGTGGTTATCGCAGACAAAAGACAAATATATTTTCCGGTTCCTAAAAATCAGCCTAATAGCTAATCCAATTTATAGCCATCCAGCTGCCAGGGAAACTGAGCTATTTATCACTTGCGTACCACACGTGCTAATCTGCCGTTGTTTGGTATCATTCGATAAAGCATCGCTGGCTGGTTCCAAATCTGGCCACAGATCCTTGGTAAGGCAATCCGGGGAGGAATCGCAAAGACTATTAAAAAATGCTGTACTTTCTGCTTGTGACCTAGGGGCTGCCCCTGTGCTGACCAAGGGCTTAACACACCTACTTTCCAGGTAAATCCAGCCCAAAACTCAGATCCTATAAAAGTTGGGGCAGTAACAACCCCTCGCAGTTCTCCAAAATTCCACTGACCAGAAACTGTCCATGCATGCATATGTTCAAGGAGGACCGAACGCATGATTTGTTTCAAGGACTTTTTGATATCAATGCCTGCAATTGAACTGGACTTTATTTAATTCAATATCCCTACAAGCACTGCTAAGCTAAGTAAACCTCACCATTATTTCCCTCTTATTTTAAAGGGGTTCTGTTAGGGGTTTCTGAGGAAAAAAACAGACCCTTACCTTGGGCTCCTATCAGGACCGTGCAGCGGTAATGTCCCACGCCGTCCTCTTCCCATCTGCTGTTCTCCGCCGTCGGCCCCGGTCTAAGCGGCATGGGATCGAACTGCGGCTGCGCTGCAGTGGCCGCGCACCCGCTCGCTTCCGCCTGCGTCATCGGAAGCTTACTGCGCAAGCGCAGTACAAGGCTCCGTTGTACTGCGCAGTAAGCCTCAGATGACGCGAGCGGAGGCACGGCAACGCGCATTATTCGTCTGTGTGACAGACGAATAATAGCCCGGTGCCAGCTGCGGGGAACGGCAGATGGGAGCAGGACGGCGTGGGACATTACCACTGCAGGGGGCTGATAGAAGCCCCAGGTAAGTGGCAGTTTTTCTCCTCAGGAAGCCCCACAGAACCCCTTTAAGCTTTGTGTTTATATGTTAATTAGTGTATGTAAATGTGTGTAATGCATTTTTGTTATTAAAACGTTTAAAAATTGTTTTACGGTTATGACCTGTTCCTGAACATACACAATCGTACTTACTCCTGTGAAAACGTTACCTTGCGTTCTGTTGTATCTTGTATTTACAACCCGTATGCTTGAATCGGGCACAGATAGACAGATCTAGCACCGATCCCTGCATACAGCTAAGGGTTAACTTACAGTGTTCGCAGTGTGCTAATATAATTCGCTGACTCGCACATGGTGGCAAGCATTTGAATTGTATGTGTGTGGTGAATCCTTTGGAGTCAGGACACTCCTCTCGGCTAGTCGGTTCATAGATTGCAAATCCACACATGGGCATCTATGCACAAAGCGATAGCGAGACCAAGTTTCTGACTCTGAGCAATTGACCCAATCAAGGATCGGTCCTTGCGGTTCTTGACATATACAGCACATTAGGAATTCTCATATGTAAGCAAAACAACTGATTACACAAAGACACCCTCCACCAAGAAAAAAAAAATCAGTTCATTTTTAAGGCTTAGAGGTCTGTGGATTTCCCAGGGACAGTAGCAAAAAATTCTTCATAGCACATTTTAGATAAAATTCCACTTTCACAATAAAATGCCATAAATACTTCAGCATTGCACAAATCATTTTGTAATTTAATGCTACTAAAGCTTTTTTTTCCATTCCCATTTGCAGCCAGCTAAGACGTTACCAAACTGCCAGCTCACATTGCATTTCTTAAATGACAGTGCTCTGTTTAGAGTACAAACCTTCATAAACTCCCACACTGCTAAACAAGCAATTAACTGTGCAAAGCAGGAGTCTCTGTTACTGGTATTTCATCATCTGGATTAATCCACTAACTGGCAGCAAACTTTGACTCCCTTAAAGGAGAACTGTAGAGAGTTATATGGAGGCTGCCAAATGTATTTCCTTTGAAGCAATACCAGTTGCCTGGCTAACCTGCAGATCCTCTGCCTCTAATACTTTTAGCGCTAGACCCTGAACAAGCATGCAGCAGATCAGATGTTTCTGACCTTTTTGTCAGATCTGACAAGATTAGCTGCATGCTTGTTTCTGGTGTGATTCACACTACTGCAGACAAATGGCTCAGCAGGGCTGCCAGGCAACTGGTATTGCTTAAAAGGAAATCAATATGGCAGCCTCCATATACCTCTCACTACAGTTCTCCTTTAACAAGCTTCTGTTTTGACTGCTGTGGAATAGCTGTGTTTTATATGAACATACAAACAAAGTAAGCCAGTTGAAATAATGAGTGCCAGTTAATTCTTGCAATATGCAAAATTTAGAAGAATGGATTTACATTTTTTCATAAACAAAAAGTCTACCTTCTACTTTGCATACAGAGATGCATACAGAGATCTGGCCACTGTGGTCCTCGTGCCCCACTAAGCCACACTAAAGGAGCCATACACTGGTCGATTTCAGGCTGCTCGATTTCGATCGATTTGTGGCCGATTTTGATCGATTTGATCTATCTGACAGGATGGAAGATCTAGGTTGATCTGCTGCTGGCAGCAGCAGATCAATGGCCCATAGAGTTACATTGGATCTAATGGTCCAATAATGCATCTAGATGGATTTTCAATAGATTTCCAATAGATTTCATTCTGAAATCTATTGGAAATCTGTTCCTAGTGTGTGGCACACATCAGATAAATTCCTGTCAGATTCGACTTGACAGGTATCTGACAGAAATCAAACTGATGGTAGAATCTGCTGTAAATCTATAAGTGTATGGCCACCTTAACAGTAGTAGAAAAAAAAAGATGAAGTCATCTCCTGTGACTGTCTACCAAAAAGCTAGGAAGTAGGCTTTTTATGGCAGCGATTGGAGAACTTGTAACCTCTAGCTGTGATGTTGAAAGTCCTTCCCTAATTACCAGCAGTCTACCATCTATTAATCTCCTAGAGTAGCTTTGTGAAGATTACATCACTGTTTACAACTATGTAGAGGTATTAGGGGAGTTCTTATCCAAGAGGCACTTTCTCACTTGGGTGGTGGGTGATGCAGATGATAATAACAGCAGCAATGTTCCATTACTGATATTATGCTATCTGGCTGGATCTTGGCTATGTAACAGCTGAGTGAACACTGGCTCTCCGCTGTATGATAGCAGACCACTGGTCCCCAGAATATACAGTCTCCCACTTATACACCTAAAGGTGGCCATACACTGGTCGATTTGCCATCAGATTCGACCAACAGATAGATCCCTCTCTGATTGAATCTGATCAGAGAGGGATCGTATGGCCACCTTTACTGCAAACTGATTATGAACCGATTTCAGCCCGAAACCGTTCACAATCTGTGGTGGTGGTGCTGCTGCCGCCGCATACCCCCCCATTACCTGCTGCGCCGGCGCGAATCCCCGCTGTCACTGCTGTCTTCTCCGCTCTAGTCTGGTCTCCGGCATGCTTCACTTCTTCCTGCCCGGCAGGAAGTTTAAACAGTAGAGCGCCCTCTACTGTTTAAACTTCCTGCTGGGCAGGAAGAAGTGAAGCATGCCGAAGACCAGACCAGACCAGAGCAGAGAAGACAGCAGTGAGCGGGGATTCGGGCCGGCCGGAGCAGGTAATGTATACCCGCTACATTGCGTCGGTCGTCGGGCATTCGAACGCCGGTAACGACGCACTCCCGACCCGCCGACGACCAAGAAAAATCTTCCACACGGATGGGTCGACGGGAATCATCGATTTTGGACGGAAATCGATCGCTCTGTCAGCGGTGTGCGCGCCGATTTCACAGCCGTTTCGATCACTGTGATTGAAACGGCTGTATATTGGCGGGAAAATTGTTAGGTGTATAGGCCCCTTAACTCTAACCACTAACTGAACCTGCCTATGCCTTACCCTCTAAAGGTGGCCATACACTGGTCGATTTGCCATCAGATCGACCAACAGATAGAGCCCTTTCTGATCGAATCAGAGAGGGATCGTATGGCTGCCTTTACTGCAAACAGATTGTGAATTGATTTCAGCATGAAATTGATTCACCATCTGTGAAGCTGCCGCCCCCCGCCAGCTATACATTACCTGTCCAACCGGCGCGAGTTCCCCAGTCTCCGCTGTCTTCTTCTCCGCTCTGTGCTACTCTGCTCCGCTGTCTTTTTCTGCAGCTTCACTGTCGACCAACAGTGAAGCTGTTTAAACAGTAGAGGGTGCTCTACTGTTTAAACTTCCTGTCCGGACAGGAAGAAGTGAAGCCAGCCGGAGCCCAGCAGAAAAGGAGCAGCGGAGACAGCGGGGATACGCGCCGGCCGGATCAGGTAATGTATTGCCGCTAGCGGCGGTTGTCGGACATTCGAACGCCGCTACCGACGCACTCCCGACCCACCGGCGATCGAGCGAAATCTTCCGCACGGACGGATCGACGGAAAGGATCGATTTCGGACAGAAATCGATCGTTGGGTCAGCGTTTGCGCAACGATTGCACAGCAGGTTCGATCACAGTGATCGAATCTGCTATATATCGGCGGGAAAATCGTTAGGTGTATGTGCCCCTTATCACCAACCCTCCTACTGATACACTTAACCCTAACCTGGCCATACATTCGTTAGTTTAGCAGCAGATAGATCATCAGTAGATTTTCTGATCTATCTGATGTGTTTAGGAACATTTTTTACAAGGAACAGATTTCCAATAGATTTGAGTATGAAATCTATTGAAAATTGATCTGATGGCATTTTGTTGCCATCAGATTTCCATTAGGTCCAATGCAAAATGATAAGCCATCTCAAGAGATAAGCCTAAATTTTCCAACATGTCAGATCGATTGAAATCGATCGAAATTGGCCGCAAATCAATCGATTGGTCAGCCGAAAATCGGCTGAGTGTATGGGCCCCTTAAGTGAATCTTCCCCTGCCATAACCATACAATTTTCTGGCAGATTTACCTGCCAGATCGATTATTTCCAACATGTCCAATCTGAATACAATCGATTTTTCAATCGTTTTTCCAATTGTTTTTTCCCAATCAATTTTCCGATCGATTTCCATTCACCTCTATGGAAATCAATTGGAAAATCGATCGGAAAAACGATCGGAAAATCAAAACATAGATCGAAATTCAGATCGGACATGTTGGAAATAATCGATCTAGTTTAGAGTTTTATCTGAATTTTCTTGATACAAGTTTTGATTGCTGTAAGTTTTTCAATAAAGTTTTTTGATATGTGACACAGTGAGGCCTGGTTTGTAGAGCTCTTTTTGGAGGTTTTTTGCGGAAATAATCGATCTGGCAGGTAAGTCTGCCAGAAAATTGTATGGTGTGTACCTAGCATAACACATACCCTCTGACTGATACTCCTCACACCAACCTTCCTACTTACACACCTCACCCTAATCACTAACTGTAACTGTACCTCCCTCTGCCCTGACCTCTCACAATAACCCTCCCACTGATACAACTGAGGCCCAGTGCACACCAAAACCACTAGCAGATCCTCAAAACTCTAGAGGTTTTTGGAGCAGTTTTCAGAGCGATTCTAGGCATGTTTAGAGACTTTCTAAACATGCCTAGCGTTTTGGGAGCGTTTTTGTGTAGCAGATTACAAATATTGTTACAGTAAAAGCTGTTACTGAACAGCTTCTGTAACAAAAATGCCTGGAAATCCGCTCTGATTTAGCGTTTTCCACAGCGGTTTAAGCTTATCCTAAACTTTACAGTGAGGCAGAAACGCTTCTGCAAACCGCAAAAGTGCTGCAGGACCCACGTTTGCGGTTTGCTAAAAAACACAAACCGCCGGTGTGCACCATCCCATTGAAATACATTAGCCAAGCATTTTCCAAGGCGGAAGCGGTTTGCGGATCACTTCAAAAACCGCTCGGTGTGCACCAGGCCTGAAACAAACTCCTACTTGTACTCCTAATACTAACCCTACTACTGATATGCCTCACAGTATCCTAACCTGACCTACATTGTAGCCAAATTTTAGTTACTCTGTAGCTGAAAATCTAAAATGTAAAAGTCGAACACTGGCTCATAGCTATTGTATAGCTAAGCTCTGGCAAAACACAGCACTCAATTCATTCACTCTGACATCTCTAGCCTCAAAATTAGTATTGTGGTCTAATTGCCGAGTGGTGTCGCTCCCAGTTCACCTGATCCGGCACTAGGCCGCAGTAGCAAGATCTGTGTATCTGAAAATCCTAGATAAGTGGTCCAATTACGTTTTTGGGGGTATTTTTGAAGACAAACAGGTGACAACAGGTATTTGAGTCAATACAGTTATGTTTTAAAGAGGAAAAAAGAGGAAAAAATGAATCAATACATTACAAAGTTAGAAGTTAAAACATAGAAGAGATATCAAGAAATGTTGGATATCCGCCATGTAATTTGTTCACATTGTTTGATCCACAATCAGCCTGCATGTCAGTGGCATAGCAATTAGGGATGCAAAGGTTGCAACCGCATCTGAGCCCCTGGACTAGAGGGGCCCACAAGGGACCCTCCTTCTTCATCCATCTTATTAGCTTTGCATTAGTGCTATGCTGATAACGAACACCTCTATATGTGCATTGAATAGTAGTAATCCTTAACAAATTGATTCCTTACTCTAATTAGCCCTCTCTGAAACTGCAGCTGTCCTTGGCAGGTTTTGAGGTTTCATATCAATAGAGTTCTTAGGGCCCCATGCAGGGGCGTAGCAATAGGGGTTGCAGAGGTTAATCACTTGAAGGGTCTCAGCCTAACATTGTCCTTTCTTGGTGCGGCGGTACCGCTTGAAATGCCCACTTCTGGGAATCACTTCAGACTCTTCTTTTCTCTGTACAGCCTCACTCTCAGGACAGCTTTGATCACACTTGGTCTCCTGTCGATTCTCTGCCTCGTTCCGGGGGTTTTCCGCCAATGCTAAATCTTCAACAGGCTCAGGCCTAACTCTGCTTCGCTTGACTCTCTGTGGTTTGGGTGGTGGAAACCAGTAATCTGGCCAGTCTCTCTTGCTCTGTTCCACTCACTGCTCTCGTGTCCAGGTAAGTCGCTCTTCTGACACGTCTTCAGGTTCTGCCAAGTTCTTGTCACTGGTAGGAGGAGGTTGGATAGCTTGAAAGTCATTCACAGCTCCGAGTAGTTCTTCAGATCTCACTGGACTTTCTGTCTTTTCGGATTTCTGACCACAAAGCATCTCAAACACAGTATCATTTCAACTCATGCAGAAGTCAGGTTATTTTCGTCGCTACCTTCAGGGGGGTAACCAAGTCTCATCACGTTGGTGGCCCCTGGGCCTTTCCTTCCTTCAACAAGGTCAAACTCAACCATCTCTCCATTCCTCAAACGGCGAAAATTTTCTCGAGTGTCATTGCTTGATAGCTGTCCAGTGTACAAACACATCTCTCTCCAAACGATCTCTGGATATGACTCCATATCCTCTTCGGCTATTGAACCAACTCAGTCTTCCTCTCTCTCTAGAGATCAGGGCTTTTCGTTCTCCCTTTGTACTTCAAGGGGATCTTATAGGCTTTCACTGCACTTTGGATTCTCTCCACCCAGTCTCGTAGTAACATGTTGGTACCATCAAACTTTGGCAAGCAGGTCGCCAACAGGCCCACGGGTATCATGCAGACATTGCTTCGGGTCCTTCCCCTGCGGTTGGGTGCTTGTACCTGGAGACATGTCTTGACCTTCTTACTGTAGCTCTTCCTCCATCCTGCTGACTACTAGTGTTGGGCGAACACCTGGATGTTCGGGTTCGGGCCGAACAGGCCGAACATGGGCCAGATGTTCGGCATGTTCGGCCCGAACCCCAAACTCAGTGGAAGTCATTGGGACCCCCGAACATGCCCATTTTGGGGGCCCTATGGGGTCGCAGGCATAAGGGGGGAGCATGCCCCGATCGCGGGGGGGGGGGTCGGAAATTCCCCCCACCCCCTCTGCTAGCGCTCCCCCCTCTGCCCGCTTCCCCATAAAAAAAGTTTAATGCAAGTTAAATAGTACCGGTGGCTGGCAGTGGAGTGAGGAGGAGGAGTCCGAGTAGGAGAGTGACGCGTTGAGGCCGGGCAGCGGGTGGTTCAGCGGTAGTACCCTTGTGGTACTTCCGCCCTTTCTCTGACCTCATGTCCTCTGCATACGAGGGTACGCGTCACGCGTACCCTCGTATGCGTCATCATGTAGAGGACGTGAGGTCAGAGAAAGGGCGGAAGTACCACAAGGGTCCTACCGCTGAACCGCCCGCTGCCTGGCCTCAACGCGTCACTCTCCTACTCAGACTCCTCCTCCTCACTCCACTGCCAGCCACCGGTACTATTTAACTTGCATTAAACTTTTTTTATGGGGAAGCGGGCAGAGGGGGGAGCGCTAGCAGAGGGGGTGGGGGGAATTTCCAACGCCCCCCGCGATCGGGGCATGCTCCCCCTTTATGCCTGCGACCCCATAGGGGGGCCGTATTCGACCGAACAGGGCCCTGTTCGGCCGAACAGGGGCCCTGTTTGGCCGGCCATTGAGCAGTTCAGGCGAACCCGAACAGTTTGGCCGAACACCATTAGGTGTTCGGCCGAACTCGAACATCACCTGAACAGGGTGATGTTCTGCAGAACCCGAACAGTGGCGAACACTGTTCGCCCAACACTACCAACTACGCCAAAATTATGTAACCCGTTTGATCCGTGAGCACAGGCACTCGGCTAAGTGGAATCTACCAGACACTGACTCAGATGAAATGATAAAAGATTTATTCGTGACCTAACAGTGGGCACTGAAGAAAGGAATCAATCAGTTATCAAAATACACTTTCCTTGCACATCAAAGGTCAAATAACACAATCTTCTGGTCTTCACTGCTGGTGCATCGGTAAAAGCTGCAGAAGGAAACTGTTAGTTACACAGAAATTATAGTGAGGTACAATAGGTCTTCTCATACAACAATCAGCCTCTTTACAGCATATACAATTCACAGTACCGATGTTGGGCGTGGGCTGGGGATAAGACTGGTATACTGAGCAATTCAGTCAAGTATTGAATCAGTTCTCAGTCTCTCGCAACTAAGTTAAAGTTCTGTTGCTCAGCAAAACCTTAGGGGGAACTCTTGACAGTTCGCAATAGAGTACTGAGTAGTTTACAGCAGGGATGAGCAGAAACTACACCAGTGCGAATTTACGCATCGTAGTTCGCATCTACGCATCCTAGTTCGTAGGCGAAGTTTCAAAACTATGCTTACGAATTTACACGTAGCGAAGTACCGGTACGCGTAGCTTACGCCCACTATGCGTAGTTAACATGTGTATTGCGTAGTGAACTACGAATGCGTTACTCGCGGCTAATTTTCCGCATGCGATTATATGCATACAAATTTACGAATTGGAAAGGGGAATGTACGCATAGAAGGGTTCCCAGTATATGCAATTATAAATAAATTAATGCGTACAATTTTCTGCATACGGGCATAAGTACCCGCATACACTACGCTTCGCACTACGCGTAATTGCGTATTTTAACGCGTATTCTACAAAATGCATACAAAGCGAATATTTGTTTTTGAAGCCGTAGTTTGGCGAAGCGTAATTGCGTAAAACTACGCATATTTCCAGCGTAGCGAAGTTGGCTGACTACGACCATCCCTGGTTTACAGTTCATTGGTTGGTCCAATCAGGACATTCACCTTGCTCCAAGATCTTATATACTCTTTAGGTTGTATTTGTAGCACTCAATACACTCTTCTCAGAATACCTCCCCTCTAGATGGGCTCCCCAAAACACCAAACAAAATGAAAGATAAAGTAAATAATCAAAAAGAATTAAAGAAAAATAAAGATAAATAAAATAAAATATAAATTTTACCAATGCACCCCTCTATACCATCAACACCTTCCCACTACAATAGATCTTCGTTTAAGTGCACTTTATTGTTAAAGATGAATTTAGAGTTGATGCAAATCTTGTAATCCAAATCTGTTACCCTGTATCTTGCTCAGGTATCACCTAGTTGCTCCTGTAGCACACCTCAATATCACAAAATGTAATGTGACTCATACTCCACTCTTCCACTGTAATGCTGACAGGTTCACTTTAAATATCATACCCCTGTTCACTCTGCAGAACACATCGACTGAAGAACTTGTAACTTGTAACTCAACTCCTGACTCGAAACGAACTTGACAGGGACAATGTCTCTTTATCAATTTTTATCAACCAGATCTTAATGCTGGCGGGGGCTGCATCAGCTATGCGGGTACTTTAGGGAGGCTTATGACAGTCTATCCGCAGCAGCCAGGCCTGAACATGCAATGTACTCCTTATCATCAACAGTATCTTCTCTAAGTTCAATGTCGCTGTGTGTGGAAGGCTTTCTCACACTAACAGTCTCTAGTAACACCACTTTGAAACACACTAGGTGGCTTGGGGTTGGCCCTCAGGCCTATACTCATCTGTCTGTGGCCTCTGGTATGGCACAGGTCTAGGCAAGGTCCGCCTTCTCCGGCCTCCGGTCTGTCCAACCTGCTGCCGCTGTCCTTACTGGTATGCGCTGGTCTCTCTATGAATGCCGGGTCCCCTCCTACTTTCTCGGGGGGACTGCTACGGCTTCTCTGTGTCACCTCCTGCCCACTCCACACCACCAGCTCCTGGTGTAAGTCCTTCTCTCTCTCCTCTCTGGCGCGCTCTCTCTGGTCTCAGCCCGTTCCCTCCGGCTACACCCTGGTCTCTCCGCTCTTTGAGCCTGCGCAGTAACTCTCTGACAGGCCATGCGGGGTTTCTGGAAAGTTCCAGCAAATTCCCCTAATTTGCATATAGGATCACTTAGCAACAGTCTATGCGACCTCTCTAACGCTTACTCTCCCTCCCATGCGCCTATTGGGTTCCATAGACCTAGATACTCAGTGCTGCCATCTTGTGGCCATTTTTCAGAAGGCAAATCTGCAATCTTTTTGTAACCGTCTTTTGGGGGTTACACCTTTAAATCTTTATATTTTTATATGTATATATACTTTAGAATATAGATCCATTTCATAAAGCATTATGTATGTAATAAGTATGATATAAGAGTGTGTTTAGGATGATTGTAGAACCGTCAGCCACACAGCTGGCAGGAAGGACTGGCTGTATGGAACTGTGATTATTCAAATCTTTGCACTGGGCGTTTTCTCCAATGTGTCCCCACTGTGGACACCTGTATTGTCACAAATAACATGTTTTCCCCTTGACCATTGAACTGTTATTTCTTGTATATCATGTGATTTTCTGTAATTATTGTAAGATATTGCACATGTGCGAACTCTGTAGTTTGTAGGATATAAGGACCTGAGTGATTTCATAAAGCAGCCTAACGTGTGTGTGTGTGTGTGTGTGTGTGTGTGTCTGTGTGTGTCTGTGTGTGTGTGTGTGTGTGTGTGTGTGTGTGTGTGTGTGTGTGTGTGTGTGTGTGTGTGTGTGTGTGTGTGTGTGTGTGTGTGTGTGCGCGCGTGTGTACGTGTGTGTGTATTTTGTTAACCCTTTCGGTCCTGGCGCCAGGAACCTAAGACATCTGAAACCTGACTAGGCCGTAGTCTGGCTATAGTAGTGACAACTTCCTTTCAATCTCTTGTGCTTCAATCTAAAAACTTGCAGTGTGCAGGCTTTACCTGTGCAGTAAACACAAGCCAAACACACCATTCATTCTGTCTGGAAATATTTGAGCTCATATCTTCCAAAATCTCATTTGGCATTGCCTTTGACATACATTTCATAACAGGACATTTTCCTTTCATCTAAAATGATACTGGAAATATTCCAAACCATGTCAAAGCTCAACAAAGCCTCCTCAGACAGGGGCTGCCTGGGATTAATTTCATATTAAATCACAAGAAGTTGTGCCTTTATTAACAGAAGAATATAGAACACTGCAGCACACTCATTCCCAAAATCCAATTTCCAACGCACAATAATATATTCAAGAATGAAGCCTTGTGAGCCCGACAGTAATTTCTAATGGAGTGCTTTATCGAGTGCTATTTCATTTTCATGGCATTGTGTATTTAATTTTGAAAGCTAAATGTCAAAACTCCACCGAACAAGCAAAACAATTTATTCCCTTATAAAAGGCGACGTTTTAATAACTTAGAATGTGCGAGGAGTAAATGTTCCATTAAAAACACAGCTCTTCAGCCTATTTGCTGTTGCCAGATAATACAAAATACGGTGCTGATAAACAGCACAATGACATCCCAAAAAAGTCCAATTTAAAAAGTGTCACAAGGTCCCATATTGCTAATTCTAGCCACGTATGTTCTGAATTATTGACTTAAAGGTTGCTAGAGGCAAAAGCAATTGGAAAAACGGTGGGAGCAGGCATGTATGGGAAGCTGTCCTCATGCACACCACTCCCCCATTCTCCAATGCCCCCCTCCTTTGTCACCTAAATGCCCCCTGTACCCTCTTGTAGGTCAGTGAGTCGCTGGCCCGGCTGCACGCATCCTAGATTGAGCGTCCTCATGCACATGTGCAATGTGCTCCTAGGCCTCAAGCCAGCACCTACGCAACTCGCCAACCCGGAGGAGCATGCAGGGGGGCATTTAGGTGACAAAGGAGGGGGATGGAGGAGAATGGAGGTAGCCGTGAGCATGAGGACAGCTTCCCATACATGCCTGCTCCCTCCGTTTTTCCAATTGCTTTCGGCTCTGGTATTGTCAGGCTTGTCTGGTCAATGAATAAAGGTCAGGCTGTATGCCCATGTGACTGACCTATAGCCCAGCCCGTAACACCTGCGAAAACTCCTAGTAAATACTACAATACACCCTGCAGGTAGATGTAGCATACAGACTGACAGATAGTAATCCACCAACAGAATCTGATAACTTTAGTAATGCAATGGGTATCATTCAGAGGTAGCGTGGTCAGGATACAGGCAATAATCGGCAGCAGGAATCAAACAGAGAGCGTGGTCAGGAATGGATACAGGAAATAATCAGCAGCAGGAATCAAACAGGTTAGTGTGGTCAGGATACAGACAATAATCGGCAGCAGACATCAATCAGAGGTTAAGCGCACACCCAGCAAGCCAAAGCTAATGCTATCACGGGCGCTGACTGGGGATGCTCACCAGGTTTAAATACAAGAACTAACCAATCAAAAACAAACAGAATTGAACACAAACCAATAAGAATTCAGCGTGTCAGCTAATCAGCTGACACGCCAGCATGTGCGTGGTTACTGTATACATCGGCAGAAAACGCATCCACCGCCTGTCCAATGAGAGCTGTGCAGCCTCCTGCGCTCTAGTGACGTCAGTGGCTTGCTGAGTCCCGGAAGTCAGAACCGCAGCTCAGGTCTCAGCATTCCGTTGCTGACATGCGCCGGTGGAACTTACAGGTATCCTTTAAATGGAAATTGTGGGATACACTGGAGAATCTGTCAATATTAGTACTGTTCATCTTAGTGCAGAGGATCTCTGTGCTGTTGTTGATGATACATCTGGTAGTAGACAGGTAAGTAAGGCTTGTTTAGACAATTAATTTCAATAGTTTAGGTTTTTAGTTGCAGTATTTGTGTACTGATCAGTAGTGATGGTCATGTCTAGGAGAACTTATGGAGAAGCATGTGATCACCTGATAGATTGCAAAGCTCTGATTTGATGTGATCACATCCTGTTTTAGCACATTATCCTGACTAGCAAATCAGAGACAGATCTATCACTTGCCCAAACTGATAGCATTTTTCTCCATGAGTTCTCCTAGACATGACCAATTGACCATCACTACTGATCAGGTGACTGGTCAGGCAGTTAGTGAATTGATTTGTATTGGATTGATCAGATTAATTATGTGTTCAATTTGCAGTCATAATTCAGCAGACATCTGTTCAATATTGAAAACTGCTGTGTGATAGCTCTTTTGCAATGAATATCCTAATATGGAAGTATCTGTCATCTTTTTCATTACTACTGACCATTAGTGTAATAACTGTGATTAAGTGGAACCAGTCCCCACAAGGTATAGCTATGTCTGGGGTGCAAAAACTGTCTTATTATATGTCCCATCCCACCCCAGCCACTTCTTCACAGAGACATGAAAGTGGTATGGGTGTTTACTTGATTATTTTTCACCACATCAGCTGTTGGGTCTCCTCTCTGCTGGCAGAAACATATTGAGCAGTAGATTTCCACTACCGGCTGGCACAGTGGAAAGACTTCCTAACCGTGCGTGAACTGCTCCATATGCCTCTAGACAGGTGTTGGACCACACGCTCATTTATTCCCTTCTTGCAGTCCTGCAAGCTGCCAAAGGAGAGTGTTCAATTTAGGTGTAATGAGTGGCCAAAAGGCCATCCTATTACTGGAGCAGCCAATGGCTGCTGGGATTAGGGGGCCCACATAATTGGGCATTGCTACAATAAAATTCTGCCCCATCCAGTACATCCCAGCCAGTGATAGCATAGCATTTAGGTACTGTGTACCAAAGCTGCTAGGATGTACTGTAATTTCGAAATGCTCTTGTGGGACAGTCTTGCTTGTACCTTTGACCACATTTTTGGATTGCCACCTGTATCGAGCTCTGCCTGTTCCGACTATGCTCTCGTCTTATTCCTAGTTTATGTCCCTTGCTAACTGATCCACTGTGTATGACCCATGGCTAGTTGCTGATTTTCAATTAGCCTATACCTAGGATTGCAAGTAATTTGATATCTTGTGTTTAACCTTTGTCCTTGACTCTGTCTCTGTTTGGCTCTTGTTCCATCGGTTTCCTCAGCTTCAGACCCTATATCTTGCACAATTAAATCCTGGGGCAACTAAAGTCAGGTAGTCCTTTCTCCCATTGAACCAGAGTCTTGTCTATAGGTTATAGAAAAATGGGGTATAGGGCCTAAAGAGAAGCTGGTGATTACCCGGAATTAGGGATGAAAAGGAACAGTTTTTCAAAATGTGAAACTGTCCCTGCCTGTACGGAGGCTCAGTCCGTGGCAGAAGGTGCTAACCTACTTATGTTGCTGCCTCTAGCCACTCTGTACTTCATGCTACTCTCCATCCTCACGACACTGCCAAACTACTTGTTGTGAAGGCAGAAGCGTTGGAAAGATGGGAAGTGGCTTGCAGTGCATCATGGAGTGGCAGCGGCATGGACAAGGTCCTTCTGCCATGGACCTTACCCTCCCCCCCCCGTACATGGAAGGACAGTTCTACAATGCAATTCACAATTCTGTTTCCACTCATTCCTGGGATCCTTACATTCAATAAATACACAATTCATGAGTGAAAGCTAATAACACACTAAATCTAACCTAGTTAGAACATTAAAATATAACTTTTAATCAATCACTTAAAATGGGTTGTAGCCACTTATAAGCAATTAGTGAAATACTGTCAAGGAGTCGGGCCACCGATAAGTATGCTAGATGCTCAGATGTGTAGTGCTGTCTAGGTACATAAGATCAGCCCTTCAACTGCTTGCTAATAGTACGAGCTGACTTACATATAAGATAAATACCCCACCACCAACCCTACATGTTTCACCCTCTTGATGGGGACTTCATCAGGGGAAATAAAGTTCCCAGTGATAAGGTGCCAGTGCTAAGTGCAACAAGTACATTAAATATACATTTCAGATATAAAAAAATATCAAACAGCCTTTCGGCTTAAAGTCAGCAGCTGACTTTGAGCCGAAAGACTGTTATTTTTCATTTATCAGCGGCTACAACTTATTTCAAATGATTGATTAACAGTTATATTTTAATGTTTTCATCCTTCTCTAGGTTAGATTTAGTGTATTATTATCCTTACATTCACTCATCCTAACTATTGCAGAATAATGTCATATGACCATGCTGAAGCCTAGTAGTAAGGAATAATTCCATGGTTATCAACAATGTTGTGGCTGAGGTATAATGAAATAATATGTTTTTAATGATTGCCATTTGTAGATGCCGTTTGTAGAGGAACAATTACACACAGCCAGGTGCAATTGTAAATCAAAGCCAGGGATAAACCACTCCAAAGTAAGTATGGAGCTTACAGCCAGTTAGGGTAGAATGGCTTCAGTATTGTCAGGGGCATACCAATAGACCCTGCAAGGGAGGGAGAAGTTTGTTGTCCCTGCCCTGACAGACTGACAACTAAGGACACAGAGAGAAAAAACTTTCTGCTCTCTGCACAATTGTTCTAATGACTGCATCTGCTCAGCCACTGATCACAAATTATACAAAGTTTTGTGGACAAACGTCCCTATTCAGTGTTCATTAGGGTCTTGTGTACACCACTGCTCTACCCCCAGCCTCTCTACTCCTCCCCAAGTGCTGGGTACTGTAGTGATGCTTGAGGAGTATGGGTACAAAGAGAAAAAGCTTTCTGCTCTCTGCACAATTGTTCTATTGACTGCATCTGCTCAGCCACTGATAATGGATCATACAGTTTTGCAGACAAAGATTTGTAGACAGTCCCTATTCAGTGTTCATTAGGATCTTGTGTACAGTGCTGCTCTACCCCAAGTGTTGAGTACTGCAGTGATGCTTGAGGAGTCTGGCTATGGTTAGAAAAAGCTTTCTGCTCTCAGCACAATTGTTCTAATGACTGCATCTGCTCAGGCACTGATAACGTATTATATAAAGTTTTGTAGACAAAGATTTGAAGACAGTCCCTATTCAATGTGCTCTTGTGTACAGCGCCCAGCCCCCAAACCTCTTTACCCCTCCCAAAGTGCTCTGTACTGTAGTGATGCTGGAGAAGTCTGCAGAGCCAGTTCTGCTCCATCAGAGATGGACAGAGTGAGAGTTATAAGCTGAGGCTGGGAGCACACTCGTCTGTCAGTTTTCTGTGTGTGTTTTCTGCACACCATGGGCTTGATTCATAAAGCAGTGCTAACTGTTAGCACGCTTGTGAAAAGCCCCTATTCACACCTAAACTCAGTTCAGGCGTGATAAAATCAACTCGCGCGCAAAGTCCCGCACAGCGTGGTGCGCATGAACTGTCGTACCGCGATGCGACAATAACGGCGCATCCGATGCGCCTATAATGTCGCATGGGGTGCAACGGGACTTTGCGCGCGATCTTATTGTCAAAACGGTGCTAAACTATGACGCCCAAAGTCTTTAGGTGTGCTAACTAGGTTAGCACCGCTTTGTGAATCAAGCCCCATGTGTTTCTGTTTATGTGAAAATATGCACGTTTTATCACAGGAGCTAATGTAATTGATAGAGAAAATGCTCCCATCACTTCACTGCTGTCTGTTTTTATCTGCATGGGGAAAACACATTCAAGTGTGCACTAACTAATTGAATACCATTGGTTCTCAGTTTACCTGTGCAGAAAATGAGGGGGATGGTGGTAGGGGGGCCTCATGCAAAGTTTCACGGGGGGGCAAGTTATTTCTAGTTATGCCCCTGGCTTCAGTCCATTTCAGACCTAATAACAGTACGCAGTTGCGTAGCTAAGGAGCTGTGAGCCCCAATGCAAGTTTTACATTGGGGCCCCCCAAGCACTCTATACATAACAATTGATACGGCGCACCAAAGCCTGCCAATGGCAACTACAGTGTCAGAGGTGCAAGAAGGGGATGGGGAACAGTTTGTTAATGATTACCACTATTCATAGTTAGTGATGCTCAAATACCCCTTTTTAAAATTCGAGTTTGGTCGAATTCGAATAGTAAATTATTCGAGGTCAGTCGAATATTCGAGTCGAATAATTTTTACTATTCGATTCGACCTCGGACTTCGAGCTCACTATTCGAGTCGGTATTCGAGCTCACTATTCGAGCTGACTATTCGAATTGGCCTTAAATAGCTTCCAACACTTGTTTTGAGGGTGAATGATGCAAGAAACATCTTTTTTTCCAAGTAACAACAGCAAGTGATTATGTGGGGATGTTCCTTTAAAAAAAAATGTGGAAAGAGAAGTTGTGTCCTAAATTTTGTTCAGTAGTGTTACTGTATATACTTGTTCTTCTTCTTCTTTATCGTTCTTCTTCTTCTTCTAGATCTTCTTCTTCTAGATCTTCTTCTTCTTCTTCTTCTTCTTCATCTTCTTCTTCTTCTTCTTCATCATCTTCTTCTTCTTCTTCATCATCATCTTCTTCTTCTTCTTCTTCATCATCTTCTTCTTCTTCTTCTTCATCATCTTCTTCTTCTTCTTCTTCTTCATCATCTTCTTCTTCTTCTTCATCATCTTCTTCTTCTTCTTCTTCATCATCTTCTTCTTCATCTTCTTCATCTTCTTCTTCATCTTCATCTTCATCTTCTTCTTCTTCTTCATCTTCATCTTCTTCATCTTCTTCTTCTTCATCTTCTTCTTCTTCTTCATCTTCTTCTTCTTCTTCTTCTTCATCTTCTTCTTCTTCTTCTTCTTCTTCTTCTTCTTCTTCTTCTTCTTCATCTTCATCTTCTTCATCTTCTTCATCTTCTTCTTCTTCTTCTTCTTCTTCTTCATCTTCTTCTTCTTCATCTTCTTCTTCTTCATCTTCTTCATCTTCTTCTTCTTTTTCATCTTCTTCTTCATCATCTTCTTCATCTTCTTCTTCATCTTCTTCTTCATCTTCTTCTTCTTCATCTTCTTCATCTTCTTCTTCTTTATCTTCTTCTTCTTTTTCATCTTCTTCTTCATCATCTTCACGTATTTCTCTTTTCAATTTTTTTTTAAAGAAATGCAGCTATTTTTGAGCGTAACAAATAGCTGGTGGGCGCACGCATGTTGGAAGCGCCATTGTATGTGCTCCCTGGCAGTGGAAACACAAAGACAGCAGGAGGTAAATTCAGCAGCAGGAGGAGGAGGATGAGTGTGTGGCAGCAGGCAGTCAATGAGGCAGGCAGCTCGCAGTGACATAATAGCCCTGGTACCTAGCGGTGATACCAGGGCTGTAAATAAACACAACAGGAGGTCCCAGACAGCGGTCGTGCAGCCCACATTGTGTCCAATACACAACTGGGACAACACAGTTTTCAACCCGGGCACCTCAGAAAAATTAAACCTTTTTTTTTTTTTTTAATGGTTTGTTTGGTTTTGGTTTTGCAACCAATATAGCTATTGTTTGACGTAATAGCTGGTGGCAGAGTGGCAGCAGAAGGTAATTCTGTGTACCCTGGCAGTGGGAAACACAGACAGACAGCAACAGCAGCAGGAGGAATGGAGGAGTAATGTGAGCAGCTATTGTTTGACGTAATAGCTGGTGGCAGAGTGGCAGCAGAAGGTAAATCATCTGTGTAGTGTACCCTGGCAGTGGGAAACACAGACAGACAGCAGCAGCAGCAGCAGCAGCAGGAGGAGGTATGGAGGAGCAGTGTGAGTGTGGCAGCAGGTAGGCAGCGTGACATAATAGCCCTGGTACCTAGCGGTGATACCAGGGCTGTAAATAAACACAACAGGAGGTCCCAGACAGCGGTCTTGCAGCCCACATTGTGTCCAATACACAACTGGGACAACACAGTTTTCAACCCGGGCACCTCAGAAAAATTAAACCTTTTTTTTTTTTTTTTTTATGGTTTTTTGGTTTTTGGTTTTACAACCAATATAGCTATTGTTTGACGTAATAGCTGGTGGCAGAGTGGCAGCAGAAGAAGGTAATTCTGTGTACCCTGGCAGTGGGAAACACAGACAGACAGCAGCAGCAGGAGGAGGAATGGAGGAGTAGGCGAGCAGCTATTGTTTGACGTAATAGCTGGTGGCAGAGTGGCAGCAGAAGGTAAATCATCTGTGTACCCTGGCAGTGGGAAACACAGACAGACAGCAGCAGCAGCAGCAGGAGGAGGTATGGAGGAGCAGTGTGAGTGTGGCAGCAGGTAGGCAGCGTGACATAATAGCCCTGGTACCTAGCGGTGATACCAGGGCTGTAAATAAACACAACAGGAGGTCCCAGACAGCGGTCGTGCAGCCCACATTGTGTCCAATACACAACTGGGACAACACAGTTTTCAACCCGGGCACCTCAGAAAAATTAAACCTTTTTTTTTTTTTTTAATGGTTTTTTGGTTTTTGGTTTTACAACCAATATAGCTATTGTTTGACGTAATAGCTGGTGGCAGAGTGGCAGCAGAAGAAGGTAATTCTGTGTACCCTGGCAGTGGGAAACACAGACAGACAGCAGAAGGGCAGTACACAGCAGCCCACTGTAGGTGTAAAATGTGTGGCTGCAGGCGACGTAATAGTCAAAGTGAACCAGGCTGGCTTAGTGAGCAGGAGCCAGGAGGTGGTAAAGGGTGGTAAGGCACATTAACGATGGTTCCGGCAGCCAGTTCATGTCCCCCTCTCGCCGACAACAGGGGCCAGGAACTCGCCTTCCACCCACGCCTGGTTCATCTTGAGAAACGTCAGTCTGTCCACAGACTTGTGAGACAGACGTGAGCGTTTCTCGGTGACCACGCCACCAGCTGCACTGAAGCAGCGCTCGGACAGCACGCTGGAAGGGGGGCAGGACAGCACTTCCAGGGCGTACTGCGCCAGCTCGCTCCAGATCTCCATGCGCTTGACCCAATACTCCATGGGATCAACAGGGGCATCGCTGTCAAGCCCGCTGTACGACCCCATGTAGTCAGCCACCATGCGGGTCAGGCGCTGGCTGTGACCGGAGGAGGATGCTGCTGCATGCATCTCCTCTCTAGTCACTGCTGCCGGAGCCTCTACAGTCCTGTAGAGCTCGTGGCTGAGAGACAGCAGGTCTGTGGGGCGCTTGCTGCTGCTGCCTCTGTGCTGGCTGCTGGACAGTGGGGGTGGAAGGCTGGGGGAAGGCTTCCTCCAAGCGCTCAACAAGGGCCTGCTGCAAGCTCCTTATTTGTTGCGCTGGGTCTCCTCCTGCAGGCGGCAGGAACTGGCTCAACTTCCCCTTGAGGCGTGGGTCCAACATCATGCTGATCCAGATCTCCTCCCTCTGCTTCATCTGGATCACCCTGGGGTCCCTGCGCAGGCACGTCAGCATGTGCGCTGCCATTGGGAAGAGGCGGGCCACGTCTGCTGGCACATCGACGTCAGTGCTGTCCTCATCCTCCTCCTCTGCCGCCTCATCCTCTCTCCACCCCCGCACCAACTCAGCTGCGCTGTGCTGATCCCCCTCATCAGCAGCCAGGTCAGGGACCTCCACCAAGTCCTCCTCCTCCTCCCCCTCAGAGGTGGACTGCGCAGCTGGTTGCCGCTCCTGCTGGTCCAAGGCTGCCGCTCCCTGTTCCAGCAAAGCATCGAGGGCCCTGTTCAGCAGAGAAACCAGGGGCACCCACTCGCAGACCATAGCATGGTCCCTGCTCACCATGTTTGTGGCCTGCAGGAAGGGAGCCAGCACAAAGCACACCTGCTGCATGTGCCTCCAGTCATCATCGGGGACGATGGACGGGATGTTGCTGGTCTTGTCCCTTCTCTGAGCTGCGGAAACAGTGGCCAGGGTAAGGTACTGTTTGACAGCGTGCCTCTGTTCAACCAGACGCTCCAACATCGCCAGGGTGGAGTTCCAGCGAGTCGGAACGTCAAGGATCAGCCGATGGCGTGGCAGATCCAGCTCCTTTTGCACGTCTTCCAGGCTCGCACAGGCTGCAGCCGAGCGCCGGAAGTGACGCACAACATTCCTTGCCGTTTCCAGCAGTTCGCCCATCCCCTGGTAGGTGCGCAGGAACTTCTGCACCACCAGGTTCAGCACGTGGGCAAGACAGGGGATGTGGGTCAGGTTTCCCCTGTCTATTGCGGCAACCAGATTGGCCCCATTGTCGGCCACCACCTCTCCGACTCTGAGGCCTCTGGGGGTCAGCCAAATCCTCTCCTGCTCCTGGAGTTTGGCCAACACATGGGTTGCCGTCAGCTTGGTCTTCCCAAGGCTGACCAAGTGCAGCAGCGCTTGGCAGTGGCGGACCTTCACGCTGCTGCTGAGGCGGGGGGTTTGGCCAGGTGTGCCGGAGGATGGCAGAGGATCGGAGGAACCTGCTGCAGTTCCCCTGACCCTGCGGGGTGGCACCACCCACTGTGTTGCTGCTGCTGCTGTGCCCGCTGCTGCTCTCCCATCCTCACCCCCTTCCACCAAGCTGACCCAGTGGACAGTGAAGGACAGGTAGCGGCCTGTCCCGAAGCGGCTGCTCCAGGAGTCCATGGTGACGTGGACCCTTTCACCAACCGCGTGCTCCAGCCCTCGCTCCACATTGGCCATCACAAAGCGGTGCAGTGCAGGAATGGCCTTGCGGGCAAAGAAGTGTCTGCTGGGGAGCTGCCAGTCTGGGGCTGCGCAAGCAAGCAGCGCACGAATGTCGCTCCCCTCCTGCACGAGCGTGTATGGCAGGAGTTGGGAGCACATGTCCCGTGCCAGCAAGCCGTTCAGCTGCCGCACGCGACGGCTGCTGGGAGGCAGAGCCCTAACCACCCCCTGGAAGGACTCGCTCAAAAGGCTCTGGCGTGGCCTTTTGCTGACACGGGAATCAGCAGACACAGCAGAGGAGGCCACTGAGGACTGGCTGCCAGAACAGGCCTCAGTGTCGGCGGCAGGAGTTGCAGAGGGGGGAGGAGCAGTGCGTTTCCGCACTCCTGCTGGTGCTGCTGGAGGAGCAGGAGGGCGGGTGGCTGCTGTTGCTGCTGCTACTGCTGAAGGCTGTGCAGTGATGGGTGTGGTGCCACTGCCAGCACCAGATGCCTTCAGCCTCTGGAACTCCTCATGCTGGTGGAAATGTTTAGCCGCAAGGTGGTTGATGAGCGAGCTGGTGCAGAACTTTAAGGGGTCTGCACCTCTGCTCAACTTCCGCTGACAGTGGTTGCAAGTGGCGTACTTGCTGTACACAGTGGGCATGGTGAAATATCGCCAGATTGGTGACTTAAACATCCCCCTACGGCATGGAAGCGCTGCTGCCTGTCTCCCTGTGGTGGTTGGGGGGGGGGCTTGGGGGGCTTGGGTGCGGCTGGTGGTGGTACTGGCAGATGCTGCTGCTGCTGCTGCTGCTGAGCCTGAGACACCAGCAGGCTGTGGGACCTGCCTACTGCTGCTGCCAATGCTTGCAATGATGCGCCTCCTTGCAAGGCCCACAAGAGCATCCTCCTCCTCCTCCTCAGAGCTGCTGAGGACGACATCCCCTGGAGGTGGTGGCACCCAGTCTCTGTCTGTCACCGGGTCATCATCATCCTCCCCCTCCTGAAACATGTCCTGCTGGGATGAGGACCCCCCAAACTCCTCTCCTGATGCATGGATGGGCTGCTTGACTGTCGCCACAGTCTTGCTGTCCAATCCCTCATCCCCCAAAGTGCCCATCAGCATCTCCTCCTCAAGATCGCCAACAACAGCAGACAATTTACTCATGATGCCTGGGGTCAAAAGACTGCTGAATGACAGGTCGGCGAGTGACGGTGAACTGGCCTCCTCCCCAGACCCTGCTGGGCGGCTGCTGCGAACAGGGGTGGTGGTGGTGGTGGTGGTGAGGGTGGAGGCCTCGGATGCAGAGCTGATGGCGGGCTGCTCATCCTCCGTCATGAGTTGCACCACAGTGTCTGCATCCTTTTCCTCAATGGGACGTTTCCGACCCGGCTGGAGGAAAATGGGAGCAGGTGCTACACGCTGCTGCTGCTGTGTCTCTGCAGCGTGAGTTGCAGATGCTCCTGCTGGGCGGCGCCCAAGGCATCCACGGCCAGTGGCTATGGGAGGAATGTTAGCCACTGACGCTGCTGCTGCGGAACTGTGCATGGTGGCGCGGCCGCGGCCGCGGCTTGCCACAATGCTGCTCCCTCTCCTCCTGATTCCCTTGCTGCCCTTCCCCTTGCCCAAACCGCGCTGGCTGCCACTTCCAGACATCTTCAATGTTTTGGGCGTATAGAGAAAAGTTTTTTAAAAGGGCGGCTGAAAAGTGGGGTACTTTAATGGAGTGGGTTGGTTGGTGAGGTGACTGAGTGAGTGTCCCCTAGTACAGTAAGTAAGTAGTAACAGTCAGGAAGTACAACTAGCAGTTACAATAATCAGTAGTAATCACAAGTAAATTTAGTGTGTGTACACTCAGACAGTGAGTGCACGCACGCAGGAGCTAGTAGCCTATGGACAGTGACTGAGTGTCCTAGACTCCTAGTACAGTAAGAGTAAGTAGTAACAGTAAGTAGAACTAACTAATTACGATAATCAATCAGCGATCAGAAGGAAATAGAGTGTGTGTTGTGTGTGTACACTCAGACAGTGAGTGCACGCACGCAGGAGCTAGTAGCCTATGAACACAGTGACTGAGTGTCCTAGACTCCTAGTACAGTAAGAGTAAGTAGTAACAGTAAGAAGAACTAACTAATTACAATAATCAATCAGCGATCAGAAGGAAATGGAGTGTGGGTGTGTGTACACTCAGACAGTGAGTGCACGCACGCAGGAGCTAGTAGCCTATGAACACAGTGACTGAGTGTCCTAGACTCCTAGTACAGTAAGAGTAAGTAGTAACAGTAAGTAGAACTAACTAATTACAATAATCAATCAGCGATCAGAAGGAAATGGAGTGTGGGTGTGTGTACACTCAGACAGTGAGTGCACGCACGCAGGAGCTAGTAGCCTATGAACACAGTGACTGAGTGTCCTAGACTCCTAGTACAGTAAGAGTAAGTAGTAACAGTAAGTAGAACTAACTAATTACAATAATCAATCAGCGATCAGAAGGAAATGGAGTGTGGGTGTGTGTACACTCAGACAGTGAGTGCACGCACGCAGGAGCTAGTAGCCTATGAACACAGTGACTGAGTGTCCTAGACTCCTAGTACAGTAAGAGTAAGTAGTAACAGTAAGTAGAACTAACTAATTACAATAATCAATCAGCGATCAGAAGGAAATGGAGTGTGGGTGTGTGTACACTCAGACAGTGAGTGCACGCACGCAGGAGCTAGTAGCCTATGAACACAGTGACTGAGTGTCCTAGACTCCTAGTACAGTAAGAGTAAGTAGTAACAGTAAGTAGAACTAACTAATTACAATAATCAATCAGCGATCAGAAGGAAATGGAGTGTGGGTGTGTGTACACTCAGACAGTGAGTGCACGCACGCAGGAGCTAGAAGCCTATGAACACAGTGGGCTTGATTCACAAAGCGGTGATAACTCAGTTATCACGCCTAAAAGACTTTAGGCGTGATAAGCGGTGCAAAGCTGAGTTATCACCGCTTTGTGCTGCTCTTCGCGCGAAGCTCCCGCGCGCAAAGTTTTGCGCGCGTAGCGCACCGCGCTGTGCGCGCAAAGTCCCATAGGGCTCAATGGACGCTGCGCGCGAAGCACGGCACACTGCGCGCGCAGCGCGGTGCGCTACGCGCGCAAAACTTTGCGCGCGGGAGATCGCGCGAGTTTCTTCTTATCACTCCTAAACTGAGTTTAGGCGTGATAAAGGGCTTTTCACAGGCGTGCAAACACTTTGCACCGCTTTGTGAATCAAGCCCAGTGACTGAGTGTCCTAGACTCCTAGTACAGTAAGAGTAAGTAGTAACAGTAAGTAGAACTAACTAATTACAATAATCAATCAGCGATCAGAAGGAAATAGAGTGTGGGTGGTGTGTGTACACTCAGACAGTGAGTGACCGCACGCAGGAGCTAGTAGCCTATGGACAGTGACTGAGTGTCCTAGACTCCTAGTACAGTAAGAGTAAGTAGTAACAGTAAGTAGAACTAACTAATTACAATAATCAATCAGCGATCAGAAGGAAATGGAGTGTGGGTGTGTGTACACTCAGACAGTGAGTGCACGCACGCAGGAGCTAGTAGCCTATGAACACAGTGACTGAGTGTCCTAGACTCCTAGTACAGTAAGAGTAAGTAGTAACAGTAAGTAGAACTAACTAATTACAATAATCAATCAGCGATCAGAAGGAAATAGAGTGTGGGTGGTGTGTGTACACTCAGACAGTGAGTGACCGCACGCAGGAGCTAGTAGCCTATGGACAGTGACTGAGTGTCCTAGACTCCTAGTACAGTAAGAGTAAGTATTAACAGTAAGTACAACTAACTAATTACGATAATCAATCAGCGATCAGAAGGAAATGGAGTGTGGGTGTGTGTACACTCAGACAGTGAGTGCACGCACACAGGAGCTAGTAGCCTATGAACACAGTGACTGAGTGTCCTAGACTCCTAGTACAGTAAGAGTAAGTAGTAACAGTAAGTAGAACTAACTAATTACGATAATCAATCAGCGATCAGAAGGAAATGGAGTGTGGGTGTGTGTACACTCAGACAGTGAGTGCACGCACGCAGGAGCTAGTAGCCTATGGACAGTGACTGAGTGTCCTAGACTCCTAGTACAGTAAGAGTAAGTAGTAACAGTAAGTACAACTAACTAATTACGATAATCAATCAGCGATCAGAAGGAAATAGAGTGTGTGTTGTGTGTGTACACTCAGACAGTGAGTGCAGTGCGCACACGCAGGAGCTAGTAGCCTATATGAACAGTGACAGTGAGTGTCCCTACGGGTACAGTAAGAGTAAGTAGTAAGTAAGTACAACTAAATAACAATAATCTATCAGTAATCAGAAGGAAATAGAGTGTGTGTACACACAGACAGTGAGTGAGTGCACACACGCAGGAGCTAGCTAGTAGCCTATAAACAGTGACAGTCAGTGAGTGTCCTACTCCTAGTACAGTATAACTACAATACTATTAGTAAAGGACAGCAGAAATACTGGTATAGATGAGAGAAATAAACAGAGGACAGCTGCCCACAGAGGCAAGGCCCCCCTGAGGCCTAAACCTGTAAGCTTGCAGCAGCTGCCTGTCTCTAATGTAACACACAAGCTACTAACTAAAATACAATGTCTATCTAACTAACAACAATATAGGTGTATATGGCAGGTGTAGGTGAGCAAAAACGCTAGGTAAATGATCACAATAGAGCACTTGCTAAGCCAAAGCACAAAGGAGCAACTCTCTCTCTGTACAAGTCTCAGGCAAGCATGGAGAAACGGAACATGGCGGCCGCTATTTATAGGGTAGGGGCTGGCCAGGGTCCCCCTCTGTGATTGGCTGCCGTCAGAGGGCCTGGGAGCCCTCTGATTGGCTCTAAGGACATCAATCTGGGCTATGACGCTATTCGAGCTCGGTACCGAGCTCGAATAGCGCCGGGTTGCTCGAATAGCTCGAATAGTGAATGGGCTATTCGAGTGTACTCGGATAGCCCATTCGAATAGCTCCAGCTATTCGGAGCTCGAATACCGAGCTCGAATAGCTGAAAAAGAGCTCGAATATTCGAGCTACTCGAATATTCGAGCTCTGCTGAGCACCACTATTCATAGTATGTATAGAAGTGATTATTATGAGCACAGGACCAATAGAGAGCTTATACTGTAGTTAAGGGAGGGCCATTTGGGGCCCCTCTGGCCCAAGGGCCCTGATGCGGTTGCAACCTCTGCAACTGCTATTGCTACGCCCAAGTACTCTAGTATCCAAATCACAGACAGTTTCTATGTTGGCAGAATGTACAATAACCATAGGACAACTTACTGAATGTGATTTTTCTTTCTTGCTTGCAGCAGTAACCTTAAAGATAGATCCAAACCATAGACGTCCTCTGTACAGTACCGAAAAGTGACTAAAACTATAGGAATACTAACTGAAATAAATGTAATTTTCTTATTAAAATAGTATATATTAAAAGCATATTTATTTCTATGAACTTCAAAACTGGGTCAAAGCTAGTCCATATACTATAATCCTGAAGTCTGACTTTAGTTTCTCCTCAGGCTCCCTTCTGTCCAGTTCATTCTGGGTTACATTTTTTTTTTTACATTCTATAGAATGTTACGATGTGTTTTCCTCTGCACCTGTTCGAAGACATCTGGTTTTGTTTTGGCTCATTCCTATAGTGCTCATTAAACATGTGTGATTCAATGTAAGCATAAACACAAACACACACACACATAATAAGAGACGCCCTCTAAATTGGTCCACCTTTAGATCTGAAAACAGTCAATATTCTTCTTTGCATGGACTCAACAAGTTGGTGATACTGTTACTGTGGAATGTTGGCCCTTGCTGACATAATGGCAGCTCTAAGTTGGGTCAGATTGGATGGTGGCATTTCCAAGCTTTGAAGTGATCTTTTGACTTTGACCCACACATGCTCAATAGGATTAAGGTTAGGTGACTGAGCTGGCTATGGAAGCAGGTTAAACTCTGATTGATGTTCCTCAAACCAGTCCGTAAATGACTAATTTCATCATTCCTGGGCCCAACAGACGTCTTTTCCTATTTTTCTGTGATAACAGGCACTCTTGATGGTCTCCTGCTGCTAAAGCCCATCCTTTGCAAAGTTCAACTTGTTAGGCTATGCTTTGTGATGCACCTGCATTGAATTCAGCTGTAATTTGTTGTGTTATTACCCTTCTGTTGCTGCGGACTATGTGTGCTACTCGACTTTCACCTCTTTCATTCACCAGCCTTTTTCGACCAGAATAGTCCTTATAGCTTGAAGGTTTTTTTTCCTCAACTGCCACTGCCTAAACACCAGATATACTGTTGGGCGAGAAAATCCTAAGAGTCATTGTTTTAGAGATGCTAGCACCAGCTCTTCTTTCTCTAATGATCATCCCTCATTCAAAGTCACTTAACCTCCCTGGCTCGGGCTAGTCACCGGGAGCTCAATGCAGAGTATAGCGTGCAGCAAGCGTTTTTACTCACTTCCCGGGGGATCTAGAGGTCGGTAGCTGTTCTCCTTCCTTCCTCTGAGGCTCTGAATCTCTCTGGTGAGATAGCCATCAGTGATCTTACTAGAGTTACAGCGCGGAGGGCGGAGGGACAATTGCAGCGCTGGAGCCCTGGGAGGTGAGTGAGAGCAGGGGCTGCTGCAGGCATTCTGGCGGCATGATTTTTTCCCCTGATTTTAGGAATGGAAATGTGCTGAAAAAACCCTAAAATCCGGAAATAATCATACCGCCAGGAAGGTTACATTTTTTGTCTTACCCATTTTGACATTTACTTCCATGATAACTATGTCGTCTGAATCTGACCGTTCCTTATATAAGCAACTCTGAGTTGTTACTCTATGTCACCGTTGGACTGGTTTATTTCAAATAAGGGGTGTCCTCTGCTAGGTTGTAGGATTGTTGTGTCCAGTGACCGTTGCTCGATCTTGTTCTTGTTTTCTGCCATCTTTAATGTTTTAAAGCTTTCATACTACACAGAAGTGATAAAATTGGCCAATCATTAGCTACTGAAAAACGGAAGAGTGTACATACCCTTCGTGTTGCAAACTGCTTAAAAGGGGTTAAAACCCATGGCGTTGTGTGTGTGTGTGTGCGTGCGTGTGTGTGCGTGCGTGTGTGTGCGCGCGTGTGTGTGCGTGCGTGTCCCCTTTAGTTGGCTGGTAGATATCTTGCTAGAAAATCCATGCGCAGGGAGAGGCTGAGAAGGTGATTGTCCCAGATTTGGCCACTAGAATTGATATACCACCCCATAAGATACTGGCCTTTACTGTTATAGAGCCTCCCTTTGGATATGGAGTTGTATTTTACCCAGCCTCTTCTTTCTAATTGTTATGCTGTCTGACGAAACATGTCCATGTGCATGTGAAACACGTAATTTGTAATGCTGATCTATAAACTTTAATGAAGGACCTGGTTGAATGAGTTTACTTGGCAATTTTCCTTGCACTGTATTTAGATCTCATTGTAACCAGCATTACCATGATTTACCTACATAAATGATTTGAGGAGACCTGGCCTTCATTGGTCACAGATCTGTTTGTTCCACTGTCTTTCTAATATAGTGTCCCCCGCTGCTACAATGCAAATCTTATTTTAAAATTAGTATATGCGTCTATCCAACCTCCTCTACCACCACCAACATAACCATGAGAGCACACTCAACGAGGCACTTTCTGGCTTTTGCCACCATAGTGACAAATAGTGCCTATGCAGCCAGCCAGTCTCTGAGTCTGAGTGTGGTCATGTAGTGTACAGGACTATGTATGTTCTCTTGAGATTCTGTGGTCATGTGGAGTCCAGGACTATGTATGTGCTCCTGAGATTCTGTGATCATGTGGAATCCAGAACTATGTTTGTCCTCTTCTGTGGTCATGTGGAGTTCACCACTATGTGTATTGTCCTGAGATCCTGTGGTCATGTGGAGTCCAGGAGTATGTACGTGCTCCTGAGATTCTGTGATCATGTGGAATCCAGGACTATGTTTGTACTCTTCTGTGGTCATGTGGAGTTCATCATTATGTGTATTTCCTTGAGATTCTGTGGTCATGTGGTGTCCAGGACTATGTATGTCCTCTTCTGTGATAATGTGGAGTCCAGGACTATATACATCCTCTTTTGTGTTCATGTGGAATCCAGCACTATGTGTATCCTCCTAAGATTAACCACTTGAGGACCACAGTCTTTTCGCCCCTTAAGGACCAGAGCCTTTTTTCCATTCAGACCACTGCAGCTTTCACGGTTTATTGCTCGGTCATACAACCTACCACCTAAATGAATTTTACCTCCTTTTCTTGTCACTAATACAGCTTTCTTTTAGTGCTATTTGATTGCTGCTGCGAGTTTTAGTTTTTATTATATTCATCAAAAAAGACATGAATTTTGTCAAAAAAATGACTTTTTTAACTTTCTGTGCTGACATTTTTCAAATAAAGTAAAATTTCCTATACATTTGAGCGCGAAAGTTATTCTGCTACATGTCTTTAAAAAAAAAAACATTCAGTGTATATTTATTGGATTGGGTAAAAGTTATAGCGTTTACAAACTATGGTGCCAAAAGTGAATTTTCCTATTTTCAAGCATCTCTGACTATTCTGACCCCCTGTCATGTTTCATGAGGTGCTTAAATTCCAGGATAGTAAAAATACCCCCCAAATGACCCCATTTTGGAAAGAAGACATCCCAAAGTATTTAGTGAGAGGCATGGTGAGTTCTTAGAAGATTTTATTTTTTGTCACAAGTTAGCGGAAAATGACACTTTGTGACTAAAAAAAAAAAAAAAAGTTTCCATTTCTTCTAACTTGTGACAAAAAAAAAATTAAATCTGCCACGGAATCAGTATGCTCCTCTCTGAATACCTTGAAGTGTCTACTTTCCAAAATGGGGTCATTTGTGGGGTGTGTTCACTGTCCTGGCGTTTTGGGGGTGCCTAATTGTAAGCACCCCTGTAAAGCCTAAAGATGCTCATTGGACTTTGGGCCCCTTAGCGCAGTTAGGCTGCAAAAAAGTGCCACACATGTGGTATTGCCGTACTCAGGAGAGGTAGTATAATGTGTTTTGGGGTGTATTTTTACACATACCCATGCTGGGTGGGAGAAATATCTCCGTAAATGACAATTTTTTTATTTTTTTTACACACAATTGTCTATTTACAGAGATATTTCTCCCACTCAGCATGGGTATGTGTAAAAATACACCCCAAAACACATTATACTACTTCTCCTGAGTACGACGATACCACATGTGTGACACTTTTTTGCAGCCTAGGTGCGCTAAGGGGCCCAACGTCCTATTCACAGGTCATTTTGAGGCATTTGTTTTCTAGACTACTTACGGTTTAGGGCCCCTAAAATGCCAGGGCAGTATAGGAACCCCACAAGTGACCCCATTTTAGAAAGAAGACACCCCAAGGTAATCCGTTAGGTGTATGGTGAGTTCATAGAAGATTTTATTTTTTGTCACAAGTTAGTGAAAAATGACACTTTGTGAAAAAACAATAAAAATCAATTTCCGCTAACTGTTGACAAAAAATAAAATCTTCTATGAACTCGTCATACACCTAACAGAATACCTTGGGGTGTCTTTTTTCTAAAATGGGGTCACTTGTGGGGTTCCTATACTGCCCTGGCATTTTACGGGCCCAAAACCGTGAGTAGTCGGGAAACCAAATTTCTCAAAATGACTGTTCAGGGGTATAAGCATTTGCAAATTTTGATGACAGGTGGTCTATGAGGGGGCAAATTTTGTGGAACCGGTCATAAGCAGGGTGGCCTCTTAGATGACAGGTTGTATTGGGCCTGATCTGATGGATAGGAGTGCTAGGGGGGTGACAGGAGTTGATTGATGGGTGTCTCGGGGTGGTTAGAGGGGAAAATAGATACAATCAATGCACTGGGGAGGTGATCGGAAGGGGGTCTGAGGGTTTGGCCGAGTGATCAAGAGCCCACACGGGGCAAATTAGGGCCTGATCTGATGGGTAGGTGTGCTAGGGGGTGACAGGGGTGACAGGTGGTGACAGGAGGTGATTGATGGGTGTCTCAAGGTGGAACCGGTCATAAGCAGGGTGGCCTCTTAGATGACAGGTTGTATTGGGCCTGATCTGATGGATAGGAGTGCTAGGGGGGTGACAGGAGTTGATTGATGGGTGTCTCGGGGTGGTTAGAGGGGAAAATAGATACAATCAATGCACTGGGGAGGTGATCGGAAGGGGGTCTGAGGGTTTGGCCGAGTGATCAAGAGCCCACACGGGGCAAATTAGGGCCTGATCTGATGGGTAGGTGTGCTAGGGGGTGACAGGGGTGACAGGTGGTGACAGGAGGTGATTGATGGGTGTCTCAAGGTGTGATTAGAGGGGGGAAATAAATGCAAGCAATGCCCTGGCGAGGTGATCAGGGCTGGGGTCTAAGGGCGTTCTGAGGGTGTGGGCGGGTGATTGGGCGATCAGAGAGAAGGGGGGGCAGGATCAGTGTGCTTGGTGCAGACTAGAGTGGCTGCAGCCTGCCCTGGTGGTCCCTCGGACACTGGGACCACCAGGGCAGGAGGCAGCCAGTATAATAGGCTTTGTATACATTACAAAGCCTATTATACACTATCCGTGCGACGATCCGGGTGCTAGTAACCCGCCGGCGCTTCCGAACGGCCGGCGGGTTACAGCGCGGGGGGGAGCGGAGCCAGTCGCCGGCGGCTGATCGTGTCACGAATGACGCGATCGCCGCATTACCACGCCTGCCGCCGCCACTGCCGATGGGTGTATTGCGGTCGTTTGGGCCCAGCCCTTGCTGCCGCCCATCGGCTTAAGGCGGTCGGCAAGTGGTTAAGAAGGCCTTGTGTAGTAGCTGTGTACTGGGGGCTAGACCTTTCCTGAGATTCTGTGGTCATGTGGTGTGCAGGACTATGTATGTCCTCCTGAAATTCTGTGGTCATGTGAAGTCCAGGACTATGTATGTTCTCCTGTGATTCTGTGGTCATGTGCAGTCCAGGACTATGTATGTCCTCCTGAGATGCTGTGGCCATGTGGAGTGCAGGACTATGTATGTCCTCTTCTGTCATCATGTGGAGTCCAGCACTATGTATGTCCTTTCTGTGGTCATGTGGAGTCCAAGACTATGTATGTCCTCTTCTGTGGTCATGTGGAGTTCAGAGCTATGTGTATCCTCCTGAGATTCAGAAGCCCTTGTGTGGCAGCTGTGTATTGGGGGGCTAGACCTTTCCTTTCACTTTTCACTCAGGTACAGTTGAATTGGACCATGGGGTGGTGATTCCAGATTCCAAGCAGTGGTGCTCAGCAGAGCTCGAATATTCGAGTAGCTCGAATATTCGAGCTCTTTTCCAGCTATTCGAGCTCGGTATTCGAGCTCCGAATAGCTGTAGCTATTCGAATGGGCTATTCGCGTACACTCGAATAGCCCATTCACTATTCGAGCTATTCGAGCAAACGGCGCTATTCGAGCTCGGTACCGAGCTCGAATAGCGTCATAGCCCAGATTGATGTCCTTAGAGCCAATCAGAGGGCTCCCAGGCCCTCTGACGGCAGCCAATCACAGAGGGGGACCCTGGCCAGCCCCTACCCTATAAATAGCGGCCGCCATGTTACGTTTCTCCGTCCTTGCCTGAGACTTGCATAGAGAGAGAGTTGCTCCTTTGTGCTTTGGCTTAGCAAGAGCTTTATTGTGGTCATTTACCTAGCGTTTTTGCTCACATACACCTCCTATACACACCTATATTGTTGTTAGTTAGTTAGACATTGTATTTTAGTTAGTAGCTTTTGTGTTACATAGAGACAGGCCAGCTGCTGCAGGCTTACAGCTTTAGGCCTCAGGGCCTGCCTGTGTGGGCAGCTGTCCTCCTGTCCTCTGTTTATTTCTCTCTATTCTATACCAGTATTTCTGCTGTCCTTTACTACTGATTGTATTAGTATTGTAGTTATATACTGTAACTGTACTAGGACACTCACTGTCACTGTTCATAGGCTACTAGCTGCTCCTGCGTGTGTGCACTCACTGTCTGTGTACACACTACACACACTCTATTTCCTTCTGATAACTGATTGATTATTGTAATTGAATATTGTAATTAGTTAGTTGTACTTACTGTTACTACTTACTGTACTAGGAGTCTAGGACACTCAGTCACTGTTCATAGGCTACTAGCTCCTGCGTGTGTGCACTCACTGTCTGTGTACACACTACACACACTCTATTTCCTTCTGATAACTGATTGATTATTGTAATTAGTTAGTTGTACTTACTGTTACTACTTACTGTACTAGGAGTCTAGGACACTCAGTCACTGTTCATAGGCTACTAGCTCCTGCGTGTGTGCACTCACTGTCTGTGTACACACTACACACACTCTATTTCCTTCTGATAACTGATTGATTACTGTAATTAGTTAGTTGTACTTACTGACTGTTACTACTTACTGTACTAGGAGTCTAGGACACTCAGTCACTGTTCATAGGCTACTAGCTCCTGCGTGTGTGCACTCACTGTCTGTGTACACACTACACACACTCTATTTCCTTCTGATAACTGATTGATTATTGTAATTAGTTAGTTGTACTTACTGTTACTACTTACTGTACTAGGAGTCTAGGACACTCAGTCACTGTTCATAGGCTACTAGCTCCTGCGTGTGTGCACTCACTGTCTGTGTACACACTACACACACTCTATTTCCTTCTGATAACTGATTGATTACTGTAATTAGTTAGTTGTACTTACTGACTGTTACTACTTACTGTACTAGGAGTCTAGGACACTCAGTCACTGTTCATAGGCTACTAGCTCCTGCGTGTGTGCACTCACTGTCTGTGTACACACTACACACACTCTATTTCCTTCTGATAACTGATTGATTATTGTAATTAGTTAGTTGTACTTACTGTTACTACTTACTGTACTAGGAGTCTAGGACACTCAGTCACTGTTCATAGGCTACTAGCTCCTGCGTGTGTGCACTCACTGTCTGTGTACACACTACACACACTCTATTTCCTTCTGATAACTGATTGATTACTGTAATTAGTTAGTTGTACTTACTGACTGTTACTACTTACTGTACTAGGAGTCTAGGACACTCAGTCACTGTTCATAGGCTACTAGCTCCTGCGTGTGTGCACTCACTGTCTGTGTACACACTACACACACTCTATTTCCTTCTGATAACTGATTGATTATTGTAATTAGTTAGTTGTACTTACTGTTACTACTTACTGTACTAGGAGTCTAGGACACTCAGTCACTGTTCATAGGCTACTAGCTCCTGCGTGTGTGCACTCACTGTCTGTGTACACACTACACACACTCTATTTCCTTCTGATAACTGATTGATTATAGTAATTAGTTAGTTGTACTTACTGACTGTTACTACTTACTTACTTACTGTACTAGGGACACTCACTCAGTCACTGTTCATAGGCTAGCTCCTGCGCGTGGTTGCGCGTGCGTGCACTCACTGTCTGTAGTGTACACACACTAAATTTACTTGTGATTACTACTGATTATTGTAACTGCTAGTTGTACTTCCTGACTGTTACTACTTACTTACTGTACTAGGGACACTCACTCAGTCACCTCACCCACCAACCCACTCCATTAAAGTACCCCACTTTTCACCCGCCCTTTTAAAAAACTTTTGTCTATACGCCCAAAACATCGAAGATGTCTGGAAGTGGCAGCCAGCGCGGTTTGGGCAAGGGGAAGGGCAGCAAGGGAATCAGGAGGAGAGGGAGCAGCATTGTGGCAAGCCGCGGGCGCGCCACCATGCACAGTTCCGCAGCAGCAGCAGCAGCGTCAGTGGCTAACATTCCTCCCATAGCCACTGGCCGTGGACGCCTTGGGCGCCGCCCAGCAGGAGCATCTGCAACTCACGCTGCAGAGACACAGCAGCAGCAGCGTGTAGCACCTGCTCCGATTTTCCTCCAGCCGGGTCGGAAACGTCCCATTGAGGAAAAGCATGCAGACACTGTGGTGCAACTCATGACGGAGGATGAGCAGCCCGCCATCAGCTCTGCATCTGAGGCCTCCACCCTCACCACCACCACCCCTGTTCGCAGCAGCCGCCCAGCAGGGTCTGGGGAGGAGGCCAGTTCACCGTCACTCGCCGACCTGTCATTCAGCAGTCTTTTGACCCCAGGCATCATGAGTAAATTGTCTGCTGTTGTTGGCGATCTTGAGGAGGAGATGCTGATGGGCACTTTGGGGGATGAGGGATTGGACAGCAAGACTGTGGCGACAGTCAAGCAGCCCATCCATGCATCAGGAGAGGAGTTTGGGGGGTCCTCATCCCAGCAGGACATGTTTCAGGAGGGGGAGGATGTTGATGACCCGGTGACAGACAGAGACTGGGTGCCACCACCTCCAGGGGATGTCGTCCTCAGCAGCTCTGAGGAGGAGGAGGAGGATGCTCTTGTGGGCCTTGCAAGGAGGCGCATCATTGCAAGCATTGGCAGCAGCAGTAGGCAGGTCCCACAGCCTGCTGGTGTCTCAGGCTCAGCAGCAGCAGCAGCATCTGCCAGTACCACCACCAGCCGCACCCAAGCCCCCCAAGCCCCACCCCCAACCACCACAGGGAGACAGGCAGCAGCGCTTCCATGCCGTAGGGGGATGTTTCTGTCACCAATCTGGCGCTTTTTCACCATGCCCACAGTGTACAGCAAGTACCCCACTTGCAACCACTGTCAGCGGAAGTTGAGCAGAGGTGCAGACCCCTTAAAGTTCTGCACCAGCTCGCTCATCAACCACCTTGCTGCGAAACATTTCCACCAGCATCAGGAGTTCCAGAGGCTGAAGGCATCTGGTGCTGGCAGTGGCATCACACCCATCACTGCACAGCCTTCAGCAGCAGCAGCAACAGCAGCCACCCGCCCTCCTGCTCCTCCAGCAGCACCAGCAGGAGTGCGGAAACGCACTGCTCCTCCCCCCTCTGCAACTCCTGCCGCCGACACTGAGGCCTGTTCTGGCAGCCAGTCCTCAGTGGCCTCCTCCGCTGTGTCTGCTGATTCCCGTGCCAGCAAAAGGCCACGCCAGAGCCTTTTGAGCGAGTCCTTCCAGGGGGTGGTTAGGGCTCTGCCTCCCAGCAGCCGTCGCGTGCGGCAGCTGAACGGCTTGCTGGCACGGGCCATGTGCTCCCAACTCCTGCCGTACACGCTCGTGCAGGAGGGGAGCGACATTCGTGCGCTGCTTGCTTGCGCAGCCCCAGACTGGCAGCTCCCCAGCAGACACTTTTTCTCCCGCAAGGCCATTCCTGCACTGCACCGCTTTGTGATGGCCAATGTGGAGCGAGGGCTGGAGCACGCGGTTGGTGAAAGGGTCCACGTCACCATGGACTCCTGGAGCAGCCGCTTCGGGACAGGCCGCTACCTGTCCTTCACTGTCCACTGGGTCAGCTTGGTGGAAGGGGGTGAGGATGGGAGAGCAGCAGCGGGCACAGCAGCAGCAGCAACACAGTGGGTGGTGCCACCCCGCAGGGTCAGGGGAACTGCAGCAGGTTCCTCCGATCCTCTGCCATCCTCCGGCACACCTGGCCAAACCCCCCGCCTCAGCAGCAGCGTGAAGGTCCGCCACTGCCAAGCGCTGCTGCACTTGGTCAGCCTTGGGAAGACCAAGCTGACAGCAACCCATGTGTTGGCCAAACTCCAGGAGCAGGAGAGGATTTGGCTGACCCCCAGAGGCCTCAGAGTCGGAGAGGTGGTGGCCGACAATGGGGCCAATCTGGTTGCCGCAATAGACAGGGGAAACCTGACCCACATCCCTTGTCTTGCCCACGTGCTGAACCTGGTAGTGCAGAAGTTCTTGCGCACCTACCAGGAGATGGGCGAACTGCTGGAAACGGCAAGGAACGTTGTGCGTCACTTCCGGCGCTCGGCTGCAGCCTGTGCGAGCCTGGAAGACGTGCAAAAGGAGCTGGATCTGCCACGCCATCGGCTGATCCTTGACGTTCCGACTCGCTGGAACTCCACCCTGGCGATGTTGGAGCGTCTGGTTGAACAGAAGCGCGCTGTCAAACAGTACCTTGCCCTGGCCACTGTTTCCGCCGCTCAGAGAAGGGACAAGACCAGCAACATCCCGTCCATCGTCCCCGATGATGACTGGAGGCACATGCAGCAGGTGTGCTTAGTGCTGGCTCCCTTTCTGCAGGCCACTAACATGGTGAGCAGGGACCATGCTATGGTCTGCGAGTGGGTGCCCCTGGTTTGTCTGCTGAACAGGGCCCTCGATTCTTTGCTGGAACAGGGAGCGGCAGCCTTGGACCAGCAGGAGCGGCAAGCAGCTGCACAGTCCACCTCTGAGGGGGAGGAGGAGGAGGACTTGGTGGAGGTCCCTGACCTTGCTGCTGATGAGGGGGAGCAGCACAGTGCAGCTGAGTTGGTGCGGGGGTGGAGAGAGGATGAGGCTGACGAGGCAGAGGAGGAGGATGAGGACAGCAGCACTGCCGTCGATGTGCCAGCAGACGTGGCCCGCCTCTTCCCAATGGCAGCGCACATGCTGACGTGCCTGCGCAGAGACCCCAGGGTGATCCAGATGAAGCAGAGGGAGGACATCTGGATCAGCATGATGTTGGACCCACGCCTCAAGGGGAAGTTGAGCCAGTTCCTGCCGCCTGCAGGAGGAGACCCAGCGCAACAAATAAGGAGCTTGCAGCAGGCCCTTGTTGAGCGCTTGGAGGAAGCCTTCCCCCAGCCTTCCACCCCCACTGTCCAGCAGCCAGCACAGAGGCAGCAGCAGGTGCCTGCATCCAGCAGCAAGCGCCCCACAGACCTGCTGTCTCTCAGCCACGAGCTCTACAGGACTGTAGAGGCTCCGGCAGCAGTGACTAGAGAGGAGGTGCATGCAGCAGCATCCTCCACCGGTCACAGCCAGCGCCTGACCCGCATGGTGGCTGACTACATGGGGTCCTACAGCGGGCTTGACAGCGATGCCCCTGTTGATCCCATGGAGTATTGGGTCAAGCGCCTGGAGATCTGGAGCGAGCTGGCGCAGTACGCCCTGGAAGTGCTGTCCTGCCCCCCTTCCAGCGTGCTGTCCGAGCGCTGCTTCAGTGCAGCTGGTGGTGTGGTCACCGAGAAACGCTCACGTCTGTCTCACAAGTCTGTGGACAGACTGACGTTTCTCAAGATGAACCAGGCGTGGGTGGAAGGCGAGTTCCTGGCCCCTGTTGTCGGCGAGAGGGGGACATGAACTGGCTAAGAACCATCGTTAATGTGCCTTACCACCCTTTACCACCTCCTGGCTCCTGCTCACTAAGCCAGCCTGGTTCACTTTGACTATTAAGTCGCCTGCAGCCACACATTTTACACCTACAGTGGGCTGCGTACTGCCCTTCTGCTGTCTGTCTGTGTTTCCCACTGCCAGGGTACACAGATTTACCTTCTGCTGCCACTCTGCCACCAGCTATTACGTCAAAAAATAGCTATATCTGTGTAATTGGTTGTAAAACCAAAACTACAAAACCATAAAAAAAAAAAAAAAGGTTTAATTTTTCTGAGGTGCCCGGGTTGAAAACTGTGTTGTCCCAGTTGTGTATTGGACACAATGTGGGCTACACGACCGCTCTCTGGGACCTCCTGCCTGCTGTGTTTATTTACAGCCCTGGTATCACCGCTAGGTACCAGGGCTATTATGTCACGCTGCCTGCCTGCTGCCACACTCACACTACTCCTCCATTCCTCCTGCTGATGCTGCTGTCTGTCTGTGTTTCCCAACGCCAGGATACACAGATTTACCTTCTGCTGCCACTCTGCCACCAGCTATTACGTCAAAAAATAGCTATATCTGTGTAATTGGTTGTAAAACCAAAACTACAAAACCATAAAAAAAAAAAAAAAAAGGTTTAATTTTTCTGAGGTGCCCGGGTTGAAAACTGTGTTGTCCCAGTTGTGTATTGGACACAATGTGGGCTACACGACCGCTGTCTGGGACCTCCTGCCTGCTGTGTTTATTTACAGCCCTGGTATCACCGCTAGGTACCAGGGCTATTATGTCACGCTGCCTGCTGCCACACTCACACTACTCCTCCATTCCTCCTGCTGATGCTGCTGTCTGTCTGTGTTTCCCAACGCCAGGATACACAGATTTACCTTCTGCTGCCACTCTGCCACCAGCTATTACGTCAAAAAATAGCTATATCTGTGTAATTGGTTGTAAAACCAAAACTACAAAACCATAAAAAAAAAAAAAAAAGGTTTAATTTTTCTGAGGTGCCCGGGTTGAAAACTGTGTTGTCCCAGTTGTGTATTGGACACGATGTGGGCTGCACGACCGCTGTCTGGGACCTCCTGTTGTGTTCATTTACGGCCTGGTATCACCGCTAGGTACCAGGGCTATTATGTCACGCTGCCTGCCTGCTGCCACACTCACACTACTCCTCCATTCCTCCTGCTGATGCTGCTGTCTGTCTGTGTTTCCCAACGCCAGGGTACACAGATTTACCTTCTGCTGCCACTCTGCCACCAGCTATTACGTCAAACAATAGCTGCTCACATTACTCCTCCATTCCTCCTGCTGCTGCTGCTGCTGTCTGTCTGTCTGTGTTTCCCAACGCCAGGGTACACAGATTTACCTTCTGCTGCCACTCTGCCACCAGCTATTACGTCAAAAAATAGCTATATCTGTCTGTGTAATTTGTTGTAAAAACAAAACTACAAAACCATAAAAAAAAACAAGGTTTAATTTTTCTGAGGTGCCCGGGTTGAAAACTGTGTTGTCCCAGTTGTGTATTGGACACAATGTGGGCTGCACGACCGCTGTCTGGGACCTCCTGCCTGCTGTGTTTATTTACAGCCCTGGTATCACCGCTAGGTACCAGGGCTATTATGTCACGCTGCCTGCCTCATTGACTGCCTGCTGCCACACACTCATCCTCCTCCTCCTGCTGCTGAATTTACCTCCTGCTGTCTGTGTGTTTCCACTGCCAGGGAGCACATACAATGGCGCTTCCAACATGCGTGCGCCACCAGCTATTTGTTACGCTCAAAAATAGCTGCATTTCTTTAAAAAAAAAAATTTGAAAAGAGAAATAAGTGAAGAAGAAGACGATATAGAAGAAGATGAAGAAGATGAAGAAGAAGATGAAGATGATGAAGAAGAAGAAGATGAAGAAGAAGAAGAAGAAGAAGGAGAAGAAGATGAAGATGAAGAAGATGAAGAAGAAGAAGAAGAAGATGAAGAAGATGAAGAAGATGAAGAAGATGAAGAAGAAGAAGATGAAGAAGAAGAAGATGAAGAAGAAGAAGATGAAGATGATGAAGAAGAAGAAGATGAAGATGAAGATGATGAAGAAGAAGAAGATGAAGAAGATGAAGAAGAAGAAGAAGATGAAGAAGAAGAAGATGATGATGAAGAAGAAGAAGATGAAGAAGATGAAGAAGATGAAGAAGAAGAAGATGATGAAGAAGATGAAGAAGAAGAAGATGAAGATGATGAAGAAGAAGAAGATGAAGAAGAAGATGAAGATGATGAAGAAGAAGAAGATGAAGAAGATGAAGAAGATGAAGAAGAAGAAGATGATGATGAAGAAGAAGAAGATGAAGAAGATGAAGAAGATGAAGAAGTTGAAGATGAAGAAGATGAAGAAGAAGAAGAAGAAGAAGATGAAGAAGATGAAGAAGAAGAAGAAGATGAAGAAGTTGAAGATGAAGAAGATGAAGAAGAAGAAGAAGAAGAAGAAGATGAAGAAGATGAAGAAGATGAAGAAGAAGATGAAGAAGATGAAGAAGAAGATGAAGAAGATGAAGAAAAAGAAGATGAAGAAGAAGAAGATGATGATGAAGAAGATGAAGAAGAAGAAGAAGAAGAAGACAATATAAAAGAAGAAGAAGAAGATATAGAAGAAGATATAGAAGAAGAAGATATAGAAGAAGAAGATATAGAAGAAGAAGAAGAAGAAGATATAGAAGATGAAGAAGTATATACAGTACTGAACAAATTTCTGGACACAACTTCTCTTTTCAACTTTTTTTTTTAAAGGAACATCCCCACATAATCACTTGCTGTTGTTACTTGGAAAAAAAGAGGTTTCTTGCATCATTCACCCTCAAAACAAGTGTTGGAAGCTATTTAAGGCCATTTCGAATAGTCAGCTCGAATAATGAGCTCGAATACCGACTCGAATAGTGAGCTCGAATTCCGAGGTCGAATCGAATAGTAAAAATTATTCGACTCGAATATTCGACTGATCTCGAATAATTTACTATTCGAATTCGACCTAACTCGAATTTTGAAAAGGGGTATTTGAGCACCACTAATTCCAAGTAACAGTGCATTTTAGATGTGGAGAAGCTGTGGGCTTTATACTTGATTATGACTTGATGAAAAACAGAAGCGTTAGACCGGTAATACATGCTCCCTCTACTCGAAGTATTTCAATGTTAATTTTCAATTTTGCCTTGCCATTAATAAGTTATACAGTAACAAGTTTGCTTTTCATACACCAGGCTGACAGGCAGATTGGCTATCATTGCCTTACATGCCTTTGGCAAATCATTACTCATAAAAAAATAATTGCGTTACATTGGTATCAGTGTGAAGGTAATGAGTGTGCAGGTTGGTACACATTCTCTGCAGTGTCTCTGAAGGCTGCTGTGTGTTCCCCGTGCAGCGTTACACCTCACCTTAATTCCATTGATCTCAGTTTACCTGCCAGAGGGGCTGAGCTTTTCCCTTTTGTTGCCAGACTGCATTATGTGAGCAATCTCCATGCACAGGCTGCCAGGATTATTCCAGCAACTGGGTTAGCTCACGTCGTGCACAAGCCCCCAGCACTGTTTTAGCTGTGCTACAGTAAATTGTTTCCCTAATGAGCTGGCATGAGGTCAGATCCGCACTGATTAGCCTTATATAACTCCTTCCCCCCAGTACAGTAAATAAAGTTCACATTTCACATCAAGGCAGAACCTTCCAGGTAAATGTATACAGTTTAATTATGTATTGAGTATTTGTGCGTGAAAAAAATATTTCTCTAGCCACACCTCATGTTCATAACCAGGGCAGGTTCTTTTTTTTATTTTTTGAGAGAGAGAGAGAGAGAGAGAGAGAGAGAGAGAGAGAGAGAGAGAGAGAGAGAGAGAGAGAGAGAGAGAGAAAGAGAAAAAGAGAGATAAATTGATTGTGTGTCTTCTCCATAACAGTCCATAACATATAACTGACACGAATATATAATAACTATCCACTTCACTTTGTGCAGAATGGAGTGGCGGCAAATTGGAGACCGAGCTTGAAGGTGGGCATTAGTGTTGGGCGAGCAGTGTTCGCCACTGTTCGGGTTCTGCAGAACATCACCCTGTTCGGGTGATGTTCGAGTTCGGCCGAACACCTGATGGTGTTCGGCCAAACCGTTCGGTCGAACTAAGAGCGCATGGCCGAACGTTCCCCGAACGTTCGGCTAGCGCTGTGATTGGCCGAATGGGTCACGTGGTTCGGACCCGAACGCGCTCTGATTGGCCGAACTGTCATGTGGTTCGGGTAAATAAATACCCGAACCACGTCATATCTCCGCCATTTGTCTGTGGGTTTAGCTTTGGGTAGGCAGGCAGGGTAGTTCGCGCTCCAGCCACGCTAGCCAGGGTCCCCCCAGTCATTGTGTCGCTGCTGGGAATAGTAGTACACCGCTCGCTCAGCCACACTATATAGCATTGTGTTTACTGCCACTCTGTGTCTGCTGGGAATAGTAGTACACCGCTCGCTCAGCCACACTATATAGCATTCTGTTTACTGCCACTCTGTGTACCTCGCTCAGCCACACTATATAGCATTGTGTTTACTGCCACTCTGTGTCTGCTGGGAATAGTAGTACACCGCTCGCTCAGCCACACTATATAGCATTCTGTTTACTGCCACTCTGTGTACCTCGCTCAGCCACACTATATAACATTCTGTTTACTGCCACTCTGTGTCTGCTGGGAATAGTAGTACACCGCTCGCTCAGCCACACTATATAGCATTCTGTTTACTGCCACTCTGTGTACCTCGCTCAGCCACACTATATAGCATTGTGTTTACTGCCACTCTGTGTCTGCTGGGAATAGTAGTACACCGCTCGCTCAGCCACACTATATAGCATTCTGTTTACTGCCACTCTGTGTACCTCGCTCAGCCACACTATATAGCATTGTGTTTACTGCCACTCTGTGTCTGCTGGGAATAGTAGTACACCGCTCGCTCAGCCACACTATATAGCATTCTGTTTACTGCCACTCTGTGTACCTCGCTCAGCCACACTATATAGCATTGTGTTTACTGCCACTCTGTGTCTGCTGGGAATAGTAGTACACCACTCGCTCAGCCACACTATATAGCGTTCTGTTTACTGCCACTCTGTGTACCTCGCTCAGCCACACTATATAGCATTCTGTTTACTGCCACTCTGTGTCTGCTGGGAATAGTAGTACACCGCTCGCTCAGCCACACTATATAGCATTCTGTTTACTGCCACTCTGTGTACCTCGCTCAGCCACACTATATAGCATTGTGTTTACTGCCACTCTGTGTCTGCTGGGAATAGTAGTACACCGCTCGCTCAGCCACACTATATAGCATTCTGTTTACTGCCACTCTGTGTACCTCGCTCAGCCACACTATATAGCATTCTGTTTACTGCCACTCTGTGTCTGCTTGTAATAGTAGTACACCGCTCGCTCAGCCACACTATATAGCATTCTGTTTACTGCCACTCTGTGTACCTCGCTCAGCCACACTATATAGCATTGTGTTTACTGCCACTCTGTGTCTGCTGGGAATAGTAGTACACCGCTCGCTCAGCCACACTATATAGCATTCTGTTTACTGCCACTCTGTGTACCTCGCTCAGCCACACTATATAGCATTGTGTTTACTGCCACTTTGAGTCTGCTGGGGATAGTAATACACCGCTCGCTCAGCCACACTATATAGCATTGTGTTTATTGCCACTCTGTGTACCTCGCTCAGCCACACTATATAGCATTCTGTTTACTGCCACTCTGTGTCTGCTGGGAACAGTAGTACACCGCTCGCTCAGCCACACTATATAGCATTGTGTTTACTGCCACTCTGTGTACCTTGCTCAGCCACACTATATAGCATTGTGTTTACTGCCACTCTGTGTCTGCTGGGAACAGTAGTACACCGCTCGCTCAGCCACACTATATAGCATTGTGTTTACTGCCACTCTGTGTACCTTGCTCAGCCACACTATATAGCATTGTGTTTACTGCCACTCTGTGTCTGCTGGGAACAGTAGTACACCGCTCGCTCAGCCACACTATATAGCATTGTGTTTACTGCCACTCTGTGTACCTTGCTCAGCCACACTATATAGCATTGTGTTTACTGCCACTCTGTGTCTGCTGGGAACAGTAGTACACTGCCGCTCACTCAGTCACCCCATTACTATATAGCATTGCTAGGATCTGTAGTACTCTGCTCACCCACCCATACCATTGTACTGCCAGTCACTGTGTATATTGCTGGGATCTGTAGTACTTCACTCACCGTCAACCACTATATAGCATTGCGTACTCTGCCAGTCAGTGTGTATATTGCTGGGATCAGTAATACTCCACTCAACGTCAACCACTATATGAGCTCACCATGAGTTCCTCAGAGACCTCCGCTGTGAGCAGCACTCCCAACAACAGCAACAGCCAACGCCCCACGCAAGCTATAACATCCACCCCAGCAGCCAGTGGTCAGCAGCAGCCCTCCCCGGAGGAGAACGTTGTGTCCATCGGTCCGGCGCCAGAGCGATTATTGAGGGCTGCCATTGAGGAGATGATGGGGCCTGATGTGGAGGAGGAGGTCGGGCTCAGGCCAGCATCCCAAGTTAATGTTGAGGCTGATGAGGGGTCTGTGTCTGGGGATGTTGGGGTGGCAGAGGTGGTGGGTGGGTCAGACTCAGGAGAAGAGTTGTATGATGAGGATGATGATCGGGACCATCTGTATGTGCCTCAGAGTCCGACCCCGGAAAACATGTTGTATCGTGTGTTTAGGTACTAAAATCTGCGTTCCCACTTCCCAGTACTGCCCGGGTCCACGGATCCATATAATTTTTTGGGCAGCACTATCAAACTGTGGTACTATGAGTGAGTTGCCATGGTCCTTCTGTGCTGTCACACTCACCGTCTGTCTGCAGATGGATTGTTCAACACAGCTACGCCATCTGACATGTAGTCCTTGACCATCTTCTCCAGGCGATTGGTGTTTGAGGACGTGGAACTGCCCGATTGCTGTTCTGTGGGCTGCTGCATGGGTGTCAGAAAATGTTCCCACTCCAAGGACACTGCCAATACCATTCCCTTTTGGGCACTAGCAGCAGCTTGTGTTCTTTGCTGCCCTCCTGGTCCTCCTGGGTTTGCTGAAGTTAGTCTGTCGGCGTACAACTGGCTAGAGAAGGAGGAGGATGTCAATCTCCTCTCTAAAGTCTCCATCCTCAAGGGCCTGCTGGAATTGTTCCAATTTTGACCTGTCTGACACTTTCTTCAATCAGTTTTTTAACATTGTGTTTGTATAAACTGGGTATAAACCCAGTAATTGGTGTTGTCCAGAATAATGAATAATAATGAATAGTGAATAATGCGCGGGCCGCGTTCAATGCAGTCTAGCATGAATTGAGCCATGTGTGCCAGAGAATCCTGCCAGACTCCTCTGTCTTCATGTTCTTGTGAGCGTTGTGATTGCTGTGATGCACCATATTCGTCACCAGCATCACTTTCTTCCTCTTCTGCTGTCCATTCCCGCTAAATTGTGGAAGTCCAACGTGCACCGCTCTGTCCCTCGGCAGTGGGGGCATCCAATTCCTGCTCCAACTCCAGCTGTTCCTCGTCCTGTTCTTTGTCATAGCTGGGACCAGCGTTTCCTGAGGCAGGTTACCTGATGTTGGTATCATCACGCTGATCGTTTTCATCTTCAGATTCCCCCACTTGCATCATGCCAGCGGTTTCCATCTTCAACATTGATTTCTTCAGTAAACACAGCAGTGGTATTGTAATGCTGACTGTAGAGTTGTCACTGCTCAGTCACAAGCAACGTGGATTGCTCAAAATTTTGGAGGACTTGGCAGAGATCCAACATGGTGGCCCAATCAGATCCACAGAAGCTTGGTAGCTAGCTGCTGGAATGCGCCTCGGCACTGCGCAAAAGCGTGCTAGCATGTGCAGCGTAGAATTCCAGCGCGTAGGGAGGGACATCACCCAGCGAGCGATGGTGCGCTACATTGAAGCGCTCCTGCATCTCTTGGTGAGTCCTTCAGAAGCGGTACTGGACTTTAAAAAATGTTTTTTTTTTTTTCCTTCAACAGTAGATCTGCCACGTTGGAGTGAGGAGGACGCCGCCGACCCCGACACCAAGCTGAACCCCGGAGAACTCCAAGCAGAGGATCTTCAGGAACCCTCAAGGCTTTGAGCAAGCTGAGGAGGATCAGCAGTCCCGACGAGACCTCTCCTCATATGTGACTGTGTGCAGTGGAGTAGAGCTCCCCAGAACAACCTCTCACTTGTCACTTTGTCACTGGTCACTTTGTCATTTTGTCACTTTGTCACTTTGTCACTTGTCACTTTGTCACTTGTCACTTTGTCACTTGTCACTTGTCACTTTGTCATTTTGTCACTTTGTCATTTTGTCACTTTGTCAGTCACTTTGTCACTTTGTCACTGGTCACTTTGTCACTTTTCACTTTGTCACTTGTCACTTGGTCACTTGGTCACTTGTCCAGATGATCTCGGTACACCTCCTGCGATTCAAATTCCTGCACACGTTGCTCTGGGATTTGGGTGTGATGAATGATGCATCTAACTGGCCACCGGAGGCAATTAAGGCCTTCAAAACATTGAAAGCAGCTTTCTGTTCCGCCCCCATTTTGCGTCATGTTGAGTTGTTGACGTCATGTTCATCCTCGGCCTCGCCTTGCATTTCAGTGCGAGGTGCATTTTCCACAGAAAAAGTTGTGAATCCGGGCACAACATTTGTGGCTGTTCCATTGACCTTTCACAGGTAGAAGATTGTGGGGGTGGGAATAGCTCCTCCGAATAGCCCATTGTGTCCTGAAAACTACTCATTGCATTGCTTTGCGCACGCATTTTTTTGTCCTCATGCAAGGCCTGAGTTGCGCCTGAAAGCATGGCCTTCTCCTCCTGCGCCTCCTCCTGTTCCATCACGTCTGCTGCTGCTGGGTTAGCGTTGCCGCCCGGTCCCTGTTTATTGAACCTCTTATCTTTATTACATTTATGACTGCATGGCGGTACAAAGCATGCTATCCGCACGCTTCTTGTCCTCATGCAAGGCCTGGGTTGTTGTGTCTCAAAGCGTGGCCTTCTCCTCCTGCGCCTCCTCCTGTTCCATCACGTGTGCTGCTGCTGCAGCTGGGTTAGCGTTGCCGGTCCCTGTTTATGGAACCTCTCATCTTTATTACATTTATGACTGCATGGCGGTAAAAAGCATGCTATCCGCACGCTTCTTGTCCTCATGCAAGGCCTGGGTTGTTGTGTCTCAAAAAGCGTGGCCTTCTCCTCCTGCGCCTCCTCCTCCTGTTCCATCACGTGTGCTGCTGCTGGTGCTGGGTTAGCGTTACCGGTCCCTTTTCCTGGAACCTCTTCTCTGTATTACATTTATGACTGCATGGCGACAAAAAGCATGTTACCTGTGCAAAGCAACATGACATTTTCCACATTTAAAAGACAGTTTTTCCTTTGAAACTTTACAATCAATTTTCTCAAAAACTATAAGCTCTTTTTCAAATATTTTTTTTTCCTCTTGTACCCACTCCCAAGGTGCACATACCCTGCAAATTTGGGGTATGTAGCATGTAAGGAAGCTTTACAAAGCACGAAAGTTCGGGTCCCCATTGACTTCCATTATGTTCGGAGTTCGGCGCGAACACCCGAACATCGCGGCGATGTTCGGCGAACGTTCGCAAACCCGAACATCCAGGTGAAAGCTTTTTTTTTTCATTCATTCGAGAAATCTGGTTGATTTTCCATTTTTATTCAATAAAAGAAGATTGTGAGTGTTGGATTTTTCTGATACATTTTTATCAATTGTATGGTGCGTGTAACAGTGAAGCATACGTTTCGTCAACTGTATACACTGGCGTAACAATAGGGGATGCGACCCTTGCCATCGCGGGGGGGGGCCCGGGGCCCCCCTAGGGCCCGCTCGTGGACTTTTTGGGGGCAGGAGGGGTCGCAGCATAAGAGGAGAGCTGTGGCCGCAGATCGGTGGGGAGGGGGGAAATCCCCCCCCTCACCTCGGGCTCTCCTCTCAGCGCTCCCCTCCTGCAAACAATCATTGGTGGTGCTCGTGGCAGCCACAGCGGCGGCGGCGGCAGGCAAGCTGAGCACATACCTCCTTCTGGCCGGTCTCCGATCACTAAGTGCTTTATGGAACTTCCTGTGTCAACATATGTGCTCAGCTTGCCTGCCGCCGCCGCTGCTGCCACGAGCACCACCAATGATTGCTTGCAGGAGGGGAGTGCTGAGAGGAGAGCCCGAGGTGAGGGAGGGGGGGGGGGATTTCCCCTCCCCACCGATCCGCGGCCACAGCTCTCCTCTTATGCTGCAACCCCTCCTGCCCTCCGGAGGGGATGGGGGCGGAATTTTTTTTTGCAGGGGGGCCCGGGGCTTTCTAGGTACACCCCTGACTGTATACTTCACTGCAAGCAACACAATGAATAGATATTGGGGGGCTAAGACTTTTCCATTCTGTAGCATTTCTGCTATTTCAGGGAATGCAATACCCACTGTAAATCTAGCCTTACACTATGTGCAAATTTGTATGCATTTTCTGCTCTATAACAAAGCGCATGTGATTCTAATAAGTGTGCTTCATGCCTTTTAAGAGCCATTTCCATTATATACAGATTTGCAGTGTTTCCCAGCATGTGAGTGGAGCAGGGAAATGCTGCCTATTTCTTCAGTGTCCAGATCGCACTTCAGTTCGAATGTGAATGGCATGCTGCAGATTTCCAAATCACTTTAGCCATGCATGTCACAGCTCAGCCATTTGGGCTGCGGCTACGCAGCATAATGGGAGCTGCAGCCAAATCAGAAACAGTTGTGGCTCCCAGGGGAAATAAGCCCTAAGCCATGCAAGCAGTGGATTTCGCTGAGTGTACACCAATGTAACACAGATTGCTGTTCACTGAAGCTCTCACCCTCCATGTTGTTTGCTTTCATTTCCATCAGACATTTCAGAAAATCAAATAACTGTCCAATGAACATGTCTCCTGAAAGCTTAGTAGGGAGTAGGGATGATTGGAATGAGCAAATTCTGTTCCGCCGGAATTGCAGAATTACGCCAGCGCTAAATTCAGTCGCCATTACATTTCTGTGGAATTTCGCGAATTTCATTCCATCTAAAAAATTAAAGTAATCGCAAATGAAACCTTGTTTATGCTAAATGGTAGCCCATGGGACCTAGTGGCTGTTCCCCCGGTCATTTTTTTAAATTGCTTTAATTTTTGATTTTTGATTTTTTTTTTCAGCAGGAGTTGTCGCTTAAGCTATGGGACCTAGCGATGGTCCCATAGTGGTGATTTTGGCACCGCAGGAGGTGTCGCGTAAGCCATGGGACCTAGCGGTGGTCCCATGGCGGTCATTTGGCACCGCAGTAGGTGTCGCTTAAGCCATGGGACCTAGTGGTGGTCCCATGGCGGTTATTTTGGTGCCGCAGGAGGTGTCACGTAAGCTATAGGACCTAGCGGTGGTCCCATGGCGGTCATTTTGGCACCGCAGGCGGTGGTCCCTTGGCGGTCGTTTTGGCACCGCAGGAGGTGTCGCTTACGCCATGGGACCTGGCGGTGGTTCCATGGCGGTCATTTTGGCGCCGCAAGAGGTGTCGTGTAAGCTATAGGACCTGGGTGGGCGTATCCCATGGCGGTCATTTTGGTACCGCAGTAGGTGTTGTTCCGCAGGAGGTGTCGCGTAAGCTTTGGGACCTGGCGGTGGTCCCATGGGGGTGGTTTTGGTGCCACAGGAGGTGTCACGTAAGCTTTGGGACCTGACGGTGGTTCCATGGCGGTGGTTTTTGCGCCGCAGGAGGTGTCGCGTAAGCTTTGGGACCTATACAAAATGGTTGGGATAGGTGAGATAGCTAGGGAGCTGGTTGCTAACATAGGATTGATTGGTTTTTGTTAACACTGTAATTGGTGCTGAAATAATTCCAATTTTCATGCAGAAATCCGTTTGGGTGGTTTTTGTAAGCCTTTGATTGGTGCAGAAATTCCGATTTTCATGAAGAAATCCTGTTATTTTCACTTTAACTTCTTCTAGGGGCTTCCTTCGGATTGGCTTACAAAATTCCGCATTCCACCAGAATTACGCATCGTTCCGCGTAATAGCGCTAAGGCAATTCCGTTCCGATGTGACGAAACAGAATCACCAAATTCCGTCCGGAATCGCGGAAAAAAGAATTCCGCGGAATGCGGTGAGCATTCCTAGTAGAGAGTTTCGGCACAGTCAAAAACTTTGTAACCTGTTTCTAATACCTTATCCAGCTGAGGACATGCAGTCAGTGGAACAATGGAGAGAGAGTAGAGTTTTTTTCTATGAACCCTGCTAGCAGTCTCTGCTCTGCATCATTCTGTGTATATTTGCTAGATGCCACCCTCTAATTGCTCTATAATTGCCACCATCCTGAAGCCCAGAATTCACATAGCTGCATACAGGAACAGGCTGTCTCGGCTCTGCCTGTTCAGTAAGCCAGCACTAATTCAGTAGGAGACCTTTGGCAAGTCTCCCTTACACTGCTACTGCCAATAGAGCGCGCCCTAGTGGCTGCTGCTCTGCTCTGGCGCTTTGAGTCCGCAAGGAGAAAAGCGCAATATAAATGTTATTTGTCTTGTCTTGTCTTGTAAAGAAGAACATTAGTGAAAAATGCAGAGCCTGCAATGTAAGACTCTCTTTTACTCTTTTACTGCTGCAAGGACCAGCACATAGTAGGGTAAACAACTCACCTGCTTGCCCGTAATCCATTTGATGTCATAAACTCCATCCCCCTCCTCCGCAACACCACTGTGGCATAGCCACGGCTATGAAGGTAAGCATGGCCACAGAGTTTCTAAAAATGTATGGAACAAATGGCCATTACTGTCTTGCCGATAGAAGGGGATGAGTTTATGACATCTAAAGAATTAGTGGCGAGCAAGTGAGTGATTTACCCTGCGACCCACCGATTCTTGCAGCAGTCATAGAGAGCCTTAGATTACAGGCTCTTGCACACACTTATTTTTTTCACCAATTGTCAACATTAAAGGATTTGTGCTTTTCAAATTAGTATGATAAATAAGTCCAAATTGTCTCATTCAGGAATCATACTATGAGCAAATGCATACATCCTTTTCAAGTGTCAATAAGACAAGACAAATAACATTTATATTGCCCTTTCTCCTGGCGGAATCAAAGTGCTTGAGTTGCAGCTGCTAGGGCATGCTCGGTAGGCAGTAGCAGTGTTAGGGAGTTTTGACCAAGGACTCCTTACTAAATAGGGGCTGGCTTACTGAATAGGAAGAGCCAAGTTTCAAACCCAGCTCACCTGCATCAAAGGCATGACCCTTAACCATTACACCATCCATTCCAGGCACAGCATAAAGCCAGCACTAAGGTGAGCTGAATCATAAAAAATGTTTTTCAGGGTCTTTTACTAACCTTATCTTTACAGTATAATAACTGTTCATCACACTGCAAGTAAATAAGGTACTAAAATTAAATTATTTCTCATTAACCTAACTCTGACACTACTTTCCACATATTCTTTTTTGCAATCTGGGTTCTTGTGTTGCTGGAAACCCTGTGGGAGCATAGAAATATTCTGGACTCTGAAGGGCAAAGCAAAACGGCCACCAAATGCACCATAGGGGAACGTATGGTAGGCCACCGCAAGTCTGAGGCATATTTAGCTATTTGAAAAAATGGGAGAGATGTGTACAGTGGTGTGGAGAGACTATTTCATGCAGCTTTGAGCACAACATGGGAAATATGAAAATCTTTTCATTTACAGCTTTCTGTGATATCTTAGAGATGTCGCGAACCTCCGATTTTCGGTTCGCGAACTTCCGCGGAAGGTTCGGTTCGCGTAAAAGTTCGCGAACCGCAATAGACTTCAATGGGGAGGCGAACTTTGAAAAATAGAAAAAATTATGCTGGCCACAAAAGTGTTGGAAAAGATGTTTCAAGGGGTCTAACACCTGGAGGGGGGCATGGCGGAGTGGAATACATGCCCAAAGTCCCGGGAAAAAATCTGGACTTGACGCAAAGCAGCGTTTTAAGGGCAGAAATCACATTGAATGCTAAATTGCAGGCCTAAAGTGCTTTCAAACATCTTGCATGGGTATACATCAATTAGGGAGTGTAATTAGAGTTCTGCTTCACACTGACACACCAAACTCACTGTGTAACGCACCGCAAACAGCTGTTTGCGTAGTGACGACCGTGCTGGACTGGTGCGCACCGTTGCCAGAGTGTAGGCCGTGGTGTTTTTCAAGCCCATATGGTCGCCAGGCTGTGGTAGCTCAATGATAGAAGAACAGTGACTGTCCAGCTGATCAAATTTGGTCTGACCACAATGAAGCAACGACCTTATTATCTTTTGTGTGCCACCCCCACCCGAGACACTCAAATAGCCGGCGGTCATTGCTTCATTGTGATGCGCAAGCCCCTTCACCGCGGCAAGGTAATGATCACGAAGGGGGATGGGCACATGTACATGCCTTTTGTTTTTTTGTTGCAGCCGCCTGCAGTGCAGCCAGAAAAATTAGGCAGGCATGTACACGCACCAGAAAAATTTGTGTAGCGGCCGCTGCTAGCAACGGCCTTAAAAATTCAGGAATCCGCCTAGAGTCCTGGACCCTGTTGGCGGTGGCGGAGAAGGCAGTCAAGCGGCCTGCAAGCAGAGATGCTGTGTGTGGGGACTGACTTAGTCTTCGGTCGTGCAGTAGCCCTCCGTGATCCATTCCTCATTCATTTTGATAAAGGTCAGGTACTGAACACTGTCGTGACTTAGGTGACTTCTCTTCTCAGTAACTATGCCTCCAGCTGCACTGAAGGTCCTTTCTGACAGGACGCTTGCAGCAGGGCAAGAGAGAAGTTGTATGGCAAATTGGGACAGCTCTGGCCACAGGTCAAGCCTGCGCAACCAGTAGTCCAAGGGTTCATCGTCGCTTTTCGCAGAGTCTACATCCACACTCAAGGCCAGGTAGTCGGCTACCTGCCGGTCCAGGCGTTGGTGGAGGGTGGATCCGGAAGGACTATGGTGAGGAGTTGGACTAAAGAACGTCCGCATGTCCGACATCACCCTGAGATCGCTGGAGCGTCCTGTCCTTGCCTGCGTGGACTTGGGAGGAGGAGGGTTACTGCCAGTGGTACCTTGATTGCGTTGTGCAGCCACATCACCCTTAAACGCATTGTAAAGCATCATCGACAGCTTGTTCTGCAAGTGCTGCAACCTTTCCACCTTGTGTTGACTTGGTAACAGGTCCGCCACTTTGTGCCTGTACCGAGGGTCTAGTAGCGTGGCCACCCAGTACAGGTCAATCGTCTTAAATTTTTTGATACGGGGGTCCCTCAACAGGCTGGACAACATGAAAGAGGACATCTGCACAAAGCTGGATGCAGACGTACTCTCCATCTCCTCTTGCTCTTCCTCAGTGACGGGATGCAACTTCTCTTCCTCCCCCCAGCCACGAACAATACCACGGGAACGTGGAGCAGCAGAAGCCCCCTGTGACGGCTGCCGCGGTTGTTCTTCTTCCGCCGCCTCTTCCTCCTCCACAGAAACACCTTCCTCATCATCACCATCATCAGAGTCTGACTCCTCTCCTTCCCCACACGACTCCTCTTCTTCCTCCTCCTCCTCCACCCTCTGTGCTGCCGCAGGTGTTGTGGGAACATCGGGTTCGTGTGTAAATGGCTCCCACGACTCCTGCTGCCGTAACTCTTCTCGTTCACGCTCCTCCACAGCTGTATCCACCACTCTACGCACGGCATGCTCCAGGAAGTAGGCGTAGGGGATCAAGTCGCTGATGGTGCCCTCATCGCGACTCACCAGTTTCGTCACCTCCTCAAAGGGCTCCATGACCCTGCATGCATTTCGCATCAGTGTCCAGTTGTTGGGCCACAACATCCCCATCCTCCCAGATTGTGTCCTTGTACTGTAATGATACAGGTACTGGGTGACGGCTTTCTCCTGGTCTAGCAGGCGAGAGAACATCAGCAGGGTGGAATTCCAGCGAGTCGGGCTATCGCAAATCAGGCGTCTCACCGGCAAGTTGTTTCTACGCTGAATGTCCGCAAAGCGTGCCATGGCCTTGTAAGAGCGCCTGAAATGCCCACACAACTTCCTGGCCTGCTTCAGGATGTCCTCTAAGCCTGGGTACTTGGACACAAATCTTTGCACGACCAGATTCAGCACATGTGCCATGCAGGGTATGTGTGTCAGCTTTCCCAAATTCAACGCAGCAATGAGATTGCTGCCGTTGTCACACACCACGTTGCCGATATCAAGCTTGTGCGGGGTCAGCCATTGCTCCACCTGTTTGTTAAGAGCAGCCGGGAGAGCTGCTCCAGTGTGACTCTCCGCTTTCAGGCAAGACATGTCTAACACTGCGTGACACCGTCGTACCTGGCATGCAGCATAGGCCCTGGGGTGCTGGGGCTGTGTAGCTGGAGAGGAGATCGTGGCACCAGCCAAGGAGGAGGAGGAGGATGACGGCAGCGAAGCGGTGGTAGCAGGTGGAGAGGAGGTGGCTGGAGGCCTGCCTGCAAGCCGTGGAGGTGTGACAAGTCGGTCCTCTGCGCAGCCACGTACTCCCTGCTTGCTGCCATCGGTCACCAGGTTGACCCAATGGGCTGTGTATGTAATGTAGTGGCCCTGCCCGTGCTTGGCAGACCAGGCATCCATGGTCAGGTGGACCCTTGACCCAACGCTGTGTGCCAGAGATGACACCACTTGCCTCTCAACTGCATGGTACAGTTTGGGTATGGCCTTTTGTGAAAAATAATTGCGGCCTGGTATCTTCCACTGCGGTGTACCAATGGCCACAAACTTACAGAAAGCCTCCGACCAGTGGTGCTCACCGCCAGGTCGTGATCACGCTTATGCGTGGATTCACGACCATTTTGATGCATTCCGCCTCGGACACGCTAAGCCGTGAGTAGATTTTCAACCACGAAAATCTGCTTCGGCTTCGCGTGAATGCGGACAGAAATCCGCATTCACGCTCGTGAAACCCGGCGCTGAAGTCGTGGTTAGTGGAAATGCGTCAAACAATGCGGAAGTGACACATTGCAGGCCAATCAGAGGGCCCCAGCCAGGCCCTAGCAACCAATCACAGGAGGGGAGCTATGCCCTCCCCTCCTAAATATAAAGCGGCGGCCATGATGGAAAAGCTCTGTTCTTGCTAGACTGTGGTGCTGAGTTTATCTCCAGGCCATTGTTGTTTGAGCAAGTGCATTTATTGTGTTAAAAACAAAGCGTTTTTTTTGCTAACACTGCTCTTATACTGTACACAGTTAGCTAGTCAGTAAGTGATTGCTGTAGTTAGTTGTAGTCAGTGTAGTGTAGTGGGAGTGTGGGAGTCTAGTGATTATTTAACTGTGTGTAGTGCTGTGCAGGCAGGTTCAGTGCTGCAGTGTAGTCAGTGTAGTGGGAGTGGGGATTATCTGTGTGTAGTGCAGGCAGGCAGGTTAGTGCAGCTGCAGTGTTCACTTGTATATTCCAGTGACAGTTATACACTTGTACTATTTGCAGGCAGCCAGTCACACCGCCGGCGCCGCCACTCTCTGCCAGCACTGTTCATTCATTCTGTCAGTGGCCTTGTGCCGTGCCCAGTGCCCACTGCTCGCTCGCTGGCATATAAGCATCTCATTACACAGTGTGACATCCTTGTGTGCCCACTGCATCCTTCAGTGACCTAGTTGTATATCCAGTGCCCACTGCTGTGCCCACTGCATCCTTCAGTGACCTTGTACTGTGCCCACTGCATCCTTCAGTGACCTAGTTGTATATCCAGTGCCCACTGCTGTGCCCACTGCATCCTTCAGTGACCTTGTACTGTGTCCACTGCATCCTTCAGTGACATAGTTGTATATCCAGTGCCCACTGCTGTGCCCACTGCATCCTTCAGTGACCTTGTACTGTGCCCACTGCCTCCTTCAGTGACCTAGTTGTATATCCAGTGCCCACTGCTCTGCCCACTGCATCCTTCAGTGGCCTTGTACTGTGCCCACTGCATCCTTCAGTGACCTAGTTGTATATCCAGTGCCCACTGCTGTGCCCACTGCATCCTTCAGTGACCTTGTACTGTGCCCACTGCATCCTTCAGTGACCTAGTTGTATATCCAGTGCCCACTGCTGTGCCCACTGCATCCTTCAGTGACTTTGTACTGTGCCCACTGCATCCTTCAGTGCCGTTGTACTGTGCCTGGTGCATCCTTCAGTGACCTTGTACTGTGCCCACTGCATCCAGTGATTCATTACTAGCAACATGTCTGGCAGGGTTTCGCGGGGTGAGAGGAAAGGGAGTTCAATTGCCTCAGCCACTTCTGGGACTGCTCCACGTCCAGGGAGAGGACGCCCAGCTGTACGTGGTCGTGATGCAGCAGAAAGGGGGGCAGCAAAGCCTGGGCCGAGTCAGGGGACGCCATTGTCCAAATATTTTAACGTTTCTGGTCCCCGTGTGGTGGTTGAGCAAATGGAACCTGACGTACTCATGGACATCATGACTTCCTCCCAGACCTCTACTGTGAGCACCACTCCAAGCAGCAGCAGCAGCAGCAGCCAACGTCCCACGCTTGTTGTGACATCCACCCCAGCACCCACTGGTCAGCAGCCCTCCCAGGATGACAGCGTTCTGTCCCTCAGTCCGGCATCTGGGAACCTGCTGATTCAAGAAGCTCAGGACTTACTGGGGACTGATGTGGCAGAGATTGAGATCGGGCCACAATCACAAGCGTTGTTGAGTTCTGGTGATGAAGAAGAGGGGTCTGTGTCTGGGGATGTAGGGACAGAAGAGGAGGCGGGGGAGTCAGAGGAAGAGCTAGATTATGATGATGCTGCTGATGATGACGACGTTGTGGACCCTAACTATGTGCAGCCTGCTGAGTCCGTGGAAGAATGGTCAGAGGCAGAGCAGGATGACGAGTCACCTCGGCCTAGGCAAGGATATCGCCATATGTCAGGCAGGGGCAGGGGCATCGGCAGCAGTGGGCATGGAGGAAGTAGACAGGACACTGCTTCAGCCGGCACCACCACCATGCAACCCCCGGCAACTACGACCACACATTGTTCCGCTGCACCCTCTGCTAGTGGGGGCCGCAGTAAATTAAAGTCACCAGTGTGGGATTGCTTTGATGAATGTACTGATGACAAAAGGTATGCGATGTGCAGGTTATGCAGCAAAAGATTGAGCCGTGGGAAAAGTCAGAGCAAGATGGGTACCTCATCCCTCCAGGGCCACCTGAGAAGCCGCCACTGCCGCGAGTATGCGGAGTTTAAGAGGAAGCAGGCACTGCTGGCAGGGGTTCCTGAGAGCAGAAGGCCCACCAGCGCAGCAGCATCATCCCTCCCTCAGGGTCGTGAATCCCCCACAGCAGCAGCAGTAGTAGCACGCAAGCGCTCTTCCACCTCGGCTACTCAGGACACAGACATTGAGGCTGGCAGCCAGTGTTCGTCTCTCTCCTCTGTCTCCCCTGCATCCCAGCGTCGTCAGACCCTGCTGAGCGACACCTTTCAGGATCTGACCAAGCCTCTGCCTCCAAGCCACAGGCGGATCCGCAAACTAAATGGCTTGCTGGCCCGGGCCATGGCATCACAGCTGCTTCCCTACTCCCTGGTGCAGGAGGGGAGCGCCATGCGGACGCTGCTCCAATTTGGCATCCCCGAGTGGCAAGTCCCCAGTCGCCACTATTTCAGCAGGAGCGCGATCCCAGCACTCCACAAGTTTGCGGTGGAAAACGTGGCCCGTTCCCTGGACTACCCTGTGGGCAAGTGGGTCCATGTGACCATGGACTCGTGGAGTAGCAGATTTGGGGCAGGTCGCTACCTGTCCTTTACGGCCCACTGGGTGACACTGATGGAAGGGAGGGAGGACAAGAGCGCATCAGCCCAGCTAGTGGTGCCACCACGCGGGATCAGGGGGGATGCAGAAGGGTCCTGTCACGACACTCCCTCTGCACTCGGAAAGCAAGCCCGCCTCGGCAGCAGCAGCGCCAAGCCTTGGCACTGCCAAGCCCTTTTAAAATTGGTGACCCTGGGGAAGGAGAGGCTTACGGCCACCAACGTCCTGGCCGCCCTCAGGAATCAGGAGCGGAGGTGGCTGACCCCCAGAGGCCTGGAAGTGGGGTATGTGGCAGCCGATAACGGGGCCAACCTGGTGGCAGCAGTGCAGCAGGGAAACCTCCAGCACATCCCCTGCTTGGCTCAGGTGCTCAATCTTGTGGTGCAGCGCTTCTTGCGCACCTACCAGGGGATGAGCGAGCTGCTGCAGGATGCCCGGGCGGTGGTACGCTTTTTCCGCCTGTCAGCCACTGCCTCTGCACTCTTGTCCACCTTACAGCAGCAGTATGGAAGGCCACAACACCGGCTGATCATCGACATGCCAGTTCGCTGGAATTCGACTCTGGCCATGTTGGAGCGGCTGTGTCAGCACAGGCTGGCTCTTAGGGCCTACATGCTAGACCCAAGTGTCCCCAGCGACCAGCAAGTCCCCATGATTACTGCCACTCAGTGGACACTGATGCAGCAAGTATGCCTGGTGCTGAGTCCCTTCCTGGAGGCAACCAAGATGGTCAGTGAGGAGCGGGCCTCTGTGTGCCAGTGGGTGCCCTTGGTTTGTCTACTGGAGCAGGCAATGGAGAATTTAATTGAGCGTGGGGATGAAGCCCTGAGGCAGTTGGAAGAACAGGAGCAGATAGCAGCACAGTCCAGCTCAGAGGAGGGCTCACTGCAGGTAGTGGAAGAGTTGGAGGTCCCTAACCTGAATGAGGAGGAGGAGGAGGAGCAGAGTGCAGCAGGCGTTGTACGTGGATGGCGGTTTGAGGAGGACAACGACATGGCACAGGAAGAGGACAGGCATGCATTATGGGACAATGGCGAGGACGAGGAAGATCTTGCTGGCAGGGCCCACTTGTTTCCCATGGCTGTGCACATGTTGCGCTGCCTTCGCAGGGACCCCCGGGTGATCCAGATGCGTTCAAGGGAGGACATCTGGATTACCTTGATGCTTGATCCCCGTCTGAAGGGGAAGCTGGGAGACTTAATGACGCCATCCACCACCGAGCAACGCACAAGGGAGTTGAAGGAGGCCCTTGTGCGCAGACTACTGGAAGCATTCCCCCAGCCTTCCACCCCCACTGTAACTGCTCTGCCAAGCCAGCAAGAGGTGCCTGCCATTGCCACTAGCAGCACAACAACAACCACCAGCACCAGCAGCAGCAGCAGCAACTGGCGCCCCGGAGACCTGAAGAGCCTAAGCAAGAGCCTGTATGCAGTGCAGCAGCCCAGAACAGAGGTGCCCGCCACAGCATCCACCACCAACCAGCACAAGCAACGACTGACCACCATGGTGTCTGACTATATGGGGTCATCCAGCGGGCTCAATGACACCGACAGCCCCGTGGACCCCTTGGAGTACTGGGTCAAGAGACTGGACATCTGGAGCGAGCTTTCCCAGTACGCCCTGGAACTCCTATCCTGCCCTCCTTCCAGTGTCCTTTCAGAGAGATGCTTTAGTGCGGCCGGTGGCGTGGTCACAGAGAAGCGCTCTCGGCTTTCCCACGCCTCTGTGGACAAACTCACCTTCCTGAAAATCAACCAGGCTTGGGTGGAAGGTGAGTTCCTGGCCCCTATTGTCGGACACAGGGGGACATGAAGTGGCTGCTGCATGTGCTGTTGTTAACTATGCCTGCCTTTATATACAGTTACTACCTGCATAGTGCCTACCTTGGTTAATTTCTTGGTGTTATGGTACTACTACCAGTAAGTTGCCATGGTCCTCCTTCTGAGCTGCTGAACTGACCGCCCGCTTTGTCCTCCTGACTCAGTCGCTACTACACTCTGCGTTCACACTGCCCGGGTCACTGGGTGCATTCAATTTTTTGGCCAGCACTATGACGCTGTGCTACTACTACTACTACCACCAGTTTGTTGCCATGGTCCTCCTGTGCTGCTGAACTGACCGCCCGCATTGTCCTCCTCCTCCTGACTCAGTCGCTTCCACCAATGTACTCTGTCTGCGTTCACACTGCCCGGGTCACCGGGTGGATTTAATTTTTTGGCCAGCACTATGACGCTGTGCTGCTACTACTACCACTAGTATGTTGCCATGGTCCTTCTGTGCTGCTGCTGCTGAACTGACCGCCCGCATTGTCCTCCTCCTCCTGACTCAGTCGCTTCCACCAATGTACTCTGTCTGCGTTCACACTGCCCGGGTCACTGGGTGCATTTAATTTTTTGGCCAGCACTATGACGCTGTGCTGCTACTACTACTAGTGATGCTCAAATACCCCTTTTTAAAATTCGAGTTTGGTCGAATTCGAATAGTAAATTATTCGAGGTCAGTCGAATATTCGAGTCGAATAATTTTTACTATTCGATTCGACCTCGGACTTCGAGCTCACTATTCGAGTCGGTATTCGAGCTCACTATTCGAGCTGACTATTCGAATTGGCCTTAAATAGCTTCCAACACTTGTTTTGAGGGTGAATGATGCAAGAAACATCTTTTTTTCCAAGTAACAACAGCAAGTGATTATGTGGGGATGTTCCTTTAAAAAAAAAGGTGGAAAGAGAAGTTGTGTCCTTAATTTTGTTCAGTAGTGTTACTGTATATACTTGTTCTTCTTCTTCTTTATCTTTCTTCTTCTTCTTCTAGATCTTCTTCTTCTATATCTTCTTCTTCTTCTTCTATATTGTCTTCTTCTTCTTCTTCTTCTTCTTCTTCTTCTTCTTCTTCTTCATCATCTTCTTCTTCTTCTTCTTCATCATCTTCTTCTTCTTCATCATCTTCTTCTTCTTCATCTTCTTCATCTTCTTCATCTTCTTCTTCTTCTTCATCTTCTTCTTCTTCATCTTCTTCTTCTTCTTCATCTTCTTCTTCTTCTTCTTCATCTTCTTCATCTTCTTCTTCTTCTTCATCTTCTTCTTCTTCATCTTCTTCATCTTCTTCTTCTTTTTCATCTTCTTCTTCATCATCTTCTTCATCTTCTTCTTCATCTTCTTCTTCATCTTCATCTTCTCCTTCTCCTTCTTTTTCAATATCGTCTTCTTCTTCTTCATCACGTATTTCTCTTTTCAATTTTTTTTTAAAGAAATGCAGCTATTTTTGAGCGTAACAAATAGCTGGTGGGCGCACGCATGTTGGAAGCGCCATTGTATGTGCTCCCTGGCAGTGGAAACACAAAGACAGCAGGAGGTAAATTCAGCAGCAGGAGGAGGAGGATGAGTGTGTGGCAGCAGGCAGTCAATGAGGCAGGCAGCTCGCCGTGACATAATAGCCCTGGTACCTAGCGGTGATACCAGGGCTGTAAATAAACACAACAGGAGGGTTTTTTTTAATGGTTTGTTTGGTTTTGGTTTTGCAACCAATATAGCTATTGTTTGACGTAATAGCTGGTGGCAGAGTGGCAGCAGAAGGTAATTCTGTGTACCCTGGCAGTGGGAAACACAGACAGACAGCAACAGCAGCAGGAGGAATGGAGGAGTAATGTGAGCAGCTATTGTTTGACGTAATAGCTGGTGGCAGAGTGGCAGCAGAAGGTAAATCATCTGTGTACCCTGGCAGTGGGAAACACAGACAGACAGCAGCAGCAGCAGCAGGAGGAGGTATGGAGGAGCAGTGTGAGTGTGGCAGCAGGTAGGCAGCGTGACATAATAGCCCTGGTACCTAGCGGTGATACCAGGGCTGTAAATAAACACAACAGGAGGTCCCAGACAGCGGTCGTGCAGCCCACATTGTGTCCAATACACAACTGGGACAACACAGTTTTCAACCCGGGCACCTCAGAAAAATTAAACCTTTTTTTTTTTTTTAATGGTTTGTTTGGTTTTGGTTTTGCAACCAATATAGCTATTGTTTGACGTAATAGCTGGTGGCAGAGTGGCAGCAGAAGAAGGTAATTCTGTGTACCCTGGCAGTGGGAAACACAGACAGACAGCAACAGCAGCAGGAGGAATGGAGGAGTAGGCGAGCAGCTATTGTTTGACGTAATAGCTGGTGGCAGAGTGGCAGCAGAAGGTAAATCATCTGTGTAGTGTACCCTGGCAGTGGGAAACACAGACAGACAGCAGCAGCAGGAGGAGGAATGGAGGAGTAGGCGAGCAGCTATTGTTTGACGTAATAGCTGGTGGCAGAGTGGCAGCAGAAGTTAAATCATCTGTGTACCCTGGCAGTGGGAAACACAGACAGACAGCAGCAGCAGGAGGAGGAATGGAGGAGTAGGCGAGCAGCTATTGTTTGACGTAATAGCTGGTGGCAGAGTGGCAGCAGAAGGTAAATCATCTGTGTACCCTGGCAGTGGGAAACACAGACAGACAGCAGCAGCAGGAGGAGGAATGGAGGAGTAGGCGAGCAGCTATTGTTTGACGTAATAGCTGGTGGCAGAGTGGCAGCAGAAGGTAAATCATCTGTGTACCCTGGCAGTGGGAAACACAGACAGACAGCAGCAGCAGCAGCAGGAGGAGGTATGGAGGAGCAGTGTGAGTGTGGCAGCAGGTAGGCAGCGTGACATAATAGCCCTGGTACCTAGCGGTGATACCAGGGCTGTAAATAAACACAACAGGAGGTCCCAGACAGCGGTCGTGCAGCCCACATTGTGTCCAATACACAACTGGAACAACACAGTTTTCAACCCGGGCACCTCAGAAAAATTAAACCTTTTTTTTTTTTAATGGTTTGTTTGGTTTTGGTTTTGCAACCAATATAGCTATTGTTTGACGTAATAGCTGGTGGCAGAGTGGCAGCAGAAGAAGGTAATTCTGTGTACCCTGGCAGTGGGAAACACAGACAGACAGCAGAAGGGCAGTACACAGCAGCCCACTGTAGGTGTAAAATGTGTGGCTGCAGGCGACGTAATAGTCAAAGTGAACCAGGCTGGCTTAGTGAGCAGGAGCCAGGAGGTGGTAAAGGGTGGTAAGGCACATTAACGATGGTTCCGGCAGCCAGTTCATGTCCCCCTCTCGCCGACAACAGGGGCCAGGAACTCGCCTTCCACCCACGCCTGGTTCATCTTGAGAAACGTCAGTCTGTCCACAGACTTGTGAGACAGACGTGAGCGTTTCTCGGTGACCACGCCACCAGCTGCACTGAAGCAGCGCTCGGACAGCACGCTGGAAGGGGGGCAGGACAGCACTTCCAGGGCGTACTGCGCCAGCTCGCTCCAGATCTCCATGCGCTTGACCCAATACTCCATGGGATCAACAGGGGCATCGCTGTCAAGCCCGCTGTACGACCCCATGTAGTCAGCCACCATGCGGGTCAGGCGCTGGCTGTGACCGGAGGAGGATGCTGCTGCATGCATCTCCTCTCTAGTCACTGCTGCCAGAGCCTCTACAGTCCTGTAGAGCTCGTGGCTGAGAGACAGCAGGTCTGTGGGGCGCTTGCTGCTGCTGGATGCAGGCACCTGCTGCTGCCTCTGTGCTGGCTGCTGGACAGTGGGGGTGGAAGGCTGGGGGAAGGCTTCCTCCAAGCGCTCAACAAGGGCCTGCTGCAAGCTCCTTATTTGTTGCGCTGGGTCTCCTCCTGCAGGCGGCAGGAACTGGCTCAACTTCCCCTTGAGGCGTGGGTCCAACATCATGCTGATCCAGATGTCCTCCCTCTGCTTCATCTGGATCACCCTGGGGTCCCTGCGCAGGCACGTCAGCATGTGCGCTGCCATTGGGAAGAGGCGGGCCACGTCTGCTGGCACATCGACGTCAGTGCTGTCCTCATCCTCCTCCTCTGCCGCCTCATCCTCTCTCCACCCCCGCACCAACTCAGCTGCGCTGTGCTGATCCCCCTCATCAGCAGCCAGGTCAGGGACCTCCACCAAGTCCTCCTCCTCCTCCCCCTCAGAGGTGGACTGCGCAGCTGGTTGCCGCTCCTGCTGGTCCAAGGCTGCCGCTCCCTGTTCCAGCAAAGCATCGAGGGCCCTGTTCAGCAGAGAAACCAGGGGCACCCACTCGCAGACCATAGCATGGTCCCTGCTCACCATGTTTGTGGCCTGCAGGAAGGGAGCCAGCACTAAGCACACCTGCTGCATGTGCCTCCAGTCATCATCGGGGACAATGGACGGGATGTTGCTGGTCTTGTCCCTTCTCTGAGCTGCGGAAACAGTGGCCAGGGCAAGGTACTGTTTGACAGCGTGCCTCTGTTCAACCAGACGCTCCAACATCGCCAGGGTGGAGTTCCAGCGAGTCGGAACGTCAAGGATCAGCCGATGGCGTGGCAGATCCAGCTCCTTTTGCACGTCTTCCAGGCTCGCACAGGCTGCAGCCGAGCGCCGGAAGTGACGCACAACATTCCTTGCCATTTCCAGCAGTTCGCCCATCCCCTGGTAGGTGCGCAGGAACTTCTGCACCACCAGGTTCAGCACGTGGGCAAGACAGGGGATGTGGGTCAGGTTTCCCCTGTCTATTGCGGCAACCAGATTGGCCCCATTGTCGGCCACCACCTCTCCGACTCTGAGGCCTCTGGGGGTCAGCCAAATCCTCTCCTGCTCCTGGAGTTTGGCCAACACATGGGTTGCCGTCAGCTTGGTCTTCCCAAGGCTGACCAAGTGCAGCAGCGCTTGGCAGTGGCGGGCCTTCACGCTGCTGCTGAGGCGGGGGGTTTGGCCAGGTGTGCCGGAGGATGGCAGAGGATCGGAGGAACCTGCTGCAGTTCCCCTGACCCTGCGGGGTGGCACCACCCACTGTGTTGCTGCTGCTGCTGTGCCCGCTGCTGCTCTCCCATCCTCACCCCCTTCCACCAAGCTGACCCAGTGGACAGTGAAGGACAGGTAGCGGCCTGTCCCGAAGCGGCTGCTCCAGGAGTCCATGGTGACGTGGACCCTTTCACCAACCGCGTGCTCCAGCCCTCGCTCCACATTGGCCATCACAAAGCGGTGCAGTGCAGGAATGGCCTTGCGGGCAAAGAAGTGTCTGCTGGGGAGCTGCCAGTCTGGGGCTGCGCAAGCAAGCAGCGCACGAATGTCGCTCCCCTCCTGCACGAGCGTGTACGGCAGGAGTTGGGAGCACATGGCCCGTGCCAGCAAGCCGTTCAGCTGCCGCACGCGACGGCTGCTGGGAGGCAGAGCCCTAACCACCCCCTGGAAGGACTCGCTCAAAAGGCTCTGGCGTGGCCTTTTGCTGACACGGGAATCAGCAGACACAGCAGAGGAGGCCACTGAGGACTGGCTGCCAGAACAGGCCTCAGTGTCGGCGGCAGGAGTTGCAGAGGGGGGAGGAGCAGTGCGTTTCCGCACTCCTGCTGGTGCTGCTGGAGGAGCAGGAGGGCGGGTGGCTGCTGTTGCTGCTGCTGCTGCTGAAGGCTGTGCAGTGATGGGTGTAGTGCCACTGCCAGCAGCAGATGCCTTCAGCCTCTGGAACTCCTCATGCTGGTGGAAATGTTTAGCCGCAAGGTGGTTGATGAGCGAGCTGGTGCTGAACTTTAAGGGGTCTGCACCTCTGCTCAACTTCCGCTGACAGTGGTTGCAAGTGGCGTACTTGCTGTACACAGTGGGCATGGTGAAAAACCGCCAGATTGGTGACAGAAACTTCCCCCTACGGCATGGAAGCGCTGCTGCCTGTCTCCCTGTGGTGGTTGGGGGGGGGGGGCTTGGGTGCGGCTGGTGGTGGTACTGGCTGATGCTGCTGCTGCTGCTGCTGAGCCTGAGACACCAGCAGGCTGTGGGACGCTGCCAATGCTTGCAATGATGCGCCTCCTTGCAAGGCCCACAAGCGCATCCTCCTCCTCCTCCTCAGAGCTGCTGAGGACGACATCCCCTGGAGTTGGTGGCACCCAGTCTCTGTCTGTCACCGGGTCATCATCATCCTCCCCCTCCTGAAACATGTCCTGCTGGGATGAGGACCCCCCAAACTCCTCTCCTGATGCATGGATGGGCTGCTTGACTGTCGCCACAGTCTTGCTGTCCAATCCCTCATCCCCCAAAGTGCCCATCAGCATCTCCTCCTCAAGATCGCCAACAACAGCAGACAATTTACTCATGATGCCTGGGGTCAAAAGACTGCTGAATGACAGGTCGGCGAGTGACGGTGAACTGGCCTCCTCCCCAGACCCTGCTGGGCGGCTGCTGCGAACAGGGGTGGTGGTGGTGGTGGTGGTGGTGGTGAGGGTGGAGGCCTCGGATGCAGAGCTGATGGCGGGCTGCTCATCCTCCGTCATGAGTTGCACCACAGTGTCTGCATCCTTTTCCTCAATGGGACGTTTCCGACCCGGCTGGAGGAAAATGGGAGCAGGTGCTACACGCTGCTGCTGCTGTGTCTCTGCAGCGTGAGTTGCAGATGCTCCTGCTGGGCGGCGCCCAAGGCGTCCACGGCCAGTGGCTATGGGAGGAATGTTAGCCACTGACGCTGCTGCTGCTGCTGCGGAACTGTGCATGGTGGCGCGCCCGCGGCCGCGGCTTGCCACAATGCTGCTCCCTCTCCTCCTGATTCCCTTGCTGCCCTTCCCCTTGCCCAAACCGCGCTGGCTGCCACTTCCAGACATCTTCAATGTTTTGGGCGTATAGACAAAAGTTTTTTAAAAGGGCGGGTGAAAAGTGGGGTACTTTAATGGAGTGGGTTGGTTGGTGAGGTGACTGAGTGAGTGTCCCCTAGTACAGTAAGTAAGTAGTAACAGTCAGGAAGTACAACTAGCAGTTACAATAATCAGTAGTAATCACAAGTAAATTTAGTGTGTGTACACTCAGACAGTGAGTGCACGCACGCAGGAGCTAGTAGCCTATGAACACAGTGACTGAGTGTCCTAGACTCCTAGTACAGTAAGAGTAAGTAGTAACAGTAAGTAGAACTAACTAATTACAATAATCAATCAGCGATCAGAAGGAAATGGAGTGTGGGTGTGTGTACACTCAGACAGTGAGTGCACGCACGCAGGAGCTAGTAGCCTATGAACACAGTGACTGAGTGTCCTAGACTCCTAGTACAGTAAGAGTAAGTAGTAACAGTAAGTAGAACTAACTAATTACAATAATCAATCAGCGATCAGAAGGAAATGGAGTGTGGGTGTGTGTACACTCAGACAGTGAGTGCACACACGCAGGAGCTAGTAGCCTATGAACACAGTGACTGAGTGTCCTAGACTCCTAGTACAGTAAGAGTAAGTAGTAACAGTAAGTAGAACTAACTAATTACAATAATCAATCAGCGATCAGAAGGAAATGGAGTGTGGGTGTGTGTACACTCAGACAGTGAGTGCACGCACGCAGGAGCTAGTAGCCTATGAACACAGTGACTGAGTGTCCTAGACTCCTAGTACAGTAAGAGTAAGTAGTAACAGTAAGTAGAACTAACTAATTACAATAATCAATCAGCGATCAGAAGGAAATGGAGTGTGGGTGTGTGTACACTCAGACAGTGAGTGCACGCACGCAGGAGCTAGTAGCCTATGAACACAGTGACTGAGTGTCCTAGACTCCTAGTACAGTAAGAGTAAGTAGTAACAGTAAGTAGAACTAACTAATTACAATAATCAATCAGCGATCAGAAGGAAATGGAGTGTGGGTGTGTGTACACTCAGACAGTGAGTGCACACACGCAGGAGCTAGTAGCCTATGAACACAGTGACTGAGTGTCCTAGACTCCTAGTACAGTAAGAGTAAGTAGTAACAGTAAGTAGAACTAACTAATTACAATAATCAATCAGCGATCAGAAGGAAATGGAGTGTGGGTGTGTGTACACTCAGACAGTGAGTGCACGCACGCAGGAGCTAGTAGCCTATGAACACAGTGACTGAGTGTCCTAGACTCCTAGTACAGTAAGAGTAAGTAGTAACAGTAAGTAGAACTAACTAATTACAATAATCAATCAGCGATCAGAAGGAAATGGAGTGTGGGTGTGTGTACACTCAGACAGTGAGTGCACGCACGCAGGAGCTAGTAGCCTATGAACACAGTGACTGAGTGTCCTAGACTCCTAGTACAGTAAGAGTAAGTAGTAACAGTAAGTAGAACTAACTAATTACAATAATCAATCAGCGATCAGAAGGAAATGGAGTGTGGGTGTGTGTACACTCAGACAGTGAGTGCACACACGCAGGAGCTAGTAGCCTATGAACACAGTGACTGAGTGTCCTAGACTCCTAGTACAGTAAGAGTAAGTAGTAACAGTAAGTAGAACTAACTAATTACAATAATCAATCAGCGATCAGAAGGAAATGGAGTGTGGGTGTGTGTACACTCAGACAGTGAGTGCACGCACGCAGGAGCTAGTAGCCTATGAACACAGTGACTGAGTGTCCTAGACTCCTAGTACAGTAAGAGTAAGTAGTAACAGTAAGTAGAACTAACTAATTACAATAATCAATCAGCGATCAGAAGGAAATGGAGTGTGGGTGTGTGTACACTCAGACAGTGAGTGCACGCACGCAGGAGCTAGTAGCCTATGAACACAGTGACTGAGTGTCCTAGACTCCTAGTACAGTAAGAGTAAGTAGTAACAGTAAGTAGAACTAACTAATTACAATAATCAATCAGCGATCAGAAGGAAATGGAGTGTGGGTGTGTGTACACTCAGACAGTGAGTGCACACACGCAGGAGCTAGTAGCCTATGAACACAGTGACTGAGTGTCCTAGACTCCTAGTACAGTAAGAGTAAGTAGTAACAGTAAGTAGAACTAACTAATTACAATAATCAATCAGCGATCAGAAGGAAATGGAGTGTGGGTGTGTGTACACTCAGACAGTGAGTGCACGCACGCAGGAGCTAGTAGCCTATGAACACAGTGACTGAGTGTCCTAGACTCCTAGTACAGTAAGAGTAAGTAGTAACAGTAAGTAGAACTAACTAATTACAATAATCAATCAGCGATCAGAAGGAAATGGAGTGTGGGTGTGTGTACACTCAGACAGTGAGTGCACGCACGCAGGAGCTAGTAGCCTATGAACACAGTGACTGAGTGTCCTAGACTCCTAGTACAGTAAGAGTAAGTAGTAACAGTAAGTAGAACTAACTAATTACAATAATCAATCAGCGATCAGAAGGAAATGGAGTGTGGGTGTGTGTACACTCAGACAGTGAGTGCACGCACGCAGGAGCTAGTAGCCTATGAACACAGTGACTGAGTGTCCTAGACTCCTAGTACAGTAAGAGTAAGTAGTAACAGTAAGTAGAACTAACTAATTACAATAATCAATCAGCGATCAGAAGGAAATGGAGTGTGGGTGTGTGTACACTCAGACAGTGAGTGCACGCACGCAGGAGCTAGTAGCCTATGAACACAGTGACTGAGTGTCCTAGACTCCTAGTACAGTAAGAGTAAGTAGTAACAGTAAGTAGAACTAACTAATTACAATAATCAATCAGCGATCAGAAGGAAATGGAGTGTGGGTGTGTGTACACTCAGACAGTGAGTGCACGCACGCAGGAGCTAGTAGCCTATGAACACAGTGACTGAGTGTCCTAGACTCCTAGTACAGTAAGAGTAAGTAGTAACAGTAAGTAGAACTAACTAATTACAATAATCAATCAGCGATCAGAAGGAAATGGAGTGTGGGTGGTGTGTGTACACTCAGACAGTGAGTGCACGCACGCAGGAGCTAGTAGCCTATGAACACAGTGACTGAGTGTCCTAGACTCCTAGTACAGTAAGAGTAAGTAGTAACAGTAAGTAGAACTAACTAATTACAATAATCAATCAGCGATCAGAAGGAAATGGAGTGTGGGTGGTGTGTGTACACTCAGACAGTGAGTGCACGCACGCAGGAGCTAGTAGCCTATGGACAGTGACTGAGTGTCCTAGACTCCTAGTACAGTAAGAGTAAGTAGTAACAGTAAGTACAACTAACTAATTACGATAATCAATCAGCGATCAGAAGGAAATAGAGTGTGTGTTGTGTGTGTACACTCAGACAGTGAGTGCAGTGCGCACACGCAGGAGCTAGTAGCCTATATGAACAGTGACAGTGAGTGTCCCTACGGGTACAGTAAGAGTAAGTAGTAAGTAAGTACAACTAACTAACAATAATCTATCAGTAATCAGAAGGAAATAGAGTGTGTGTACACACAGACAGTGAGTGAGTGCACACACGCAGGAGCTAGCTAGTAGCCTATAAACAGTGACAGTCAGTGAGTGTCCTACTCCTAGTACAGTATAACTACAATACTATTAGTAAAGGACAGCAGAAATACTGGTATAGATGAGAGAAATAAACTGAGGACAGCTGCCCACAGAGGCAAGGCCCCCCTGAGGCCTAAACCTGTAAGCTTGCAGCAGCTGCCTGTCTCTAATGTAACACACAAGCTACTAACTAAAATACAATGTCTAAATAACTAACAACAATATAGGTGTGTATAGGAGGTGTATGTGAGCAAAAACGCTAGGTAAATGACCACAATAGAGCTCTTGCTAAGCCAAAGCACAAAGGAGCAACTCTCTCTCTGTACAAGTCTCAGGCAAGCACGGAGAAACGGAACATGGCGGCCGCTATTTATAGGGTAGGGGCTGGCCAGGGTCCCCCTCTGTGATTGGCTGCCGTCAGAGGGCCTGGGAGCCCTCTGATTGGCTCTAAGGACATCAATCTGGGCTATGACGCTATTCGAGCTCGGTACCGAGCTCGAATAGCGCCGGGTTGCTCGAATAGCTCGAATAGTGAATGGGCTATTCGAGTGTACTCGGATAGCCCATTCGAATAGCTCCAGCTATTCGGAGCTCGAATACCGAGCTCGAATAGCTGAAAAAGAGCTCGAATATTCGAGCTACTCGAATATTCGAGCTCTGCTGAGCACCACTGACTACTACCACCAGTATGTTGCCATAGTCCTTCTGTGCTGCTGCTGCTGATGAACTGAACGCCCGCTTTGTCCTCCTCCTCCTCCTGACTCAGTCGCTACCACGGTACCACCAATGCACTCTGTCTGCGTTATCACTGCCCGGGTCACCAGGTGCATTTAATTTTTTGGCCAGCACTATGACGCTGTGCTGCTACTACTACCACCAGTATGTTGCCATGGTCCTTCTGTGCTGCTGAACTGACCGCCCGCATTGTCCTCCTCCTCCTGACTCAGTTGCTTCCACCAATGTACTCTGTCTGCGTTCACACTGCCCGGGTCACCGGGTGCATTTAATTTTTTGGCCAGCACTATGACACTGTGCTACTACTACTACCACCAGTAGGTTGCCATGGTCCTTCTGTGCTGCTGCTGCTGCTGAACTGAACGCCCGCTTTGTCCTCCTCCTCCTCCTGACTCAGTCGCTACCACGGTACCACCAATGCACTCTGTCTGCGTTATCACTGCCCGGGTCACCGGGTGCATTTAATTTTTTGGCCAGCACTATGACACTGTGCTACTACTACTACCACCAGTATGTTGGCATGGTCCTTCTGTGCTGCTGCTGCTGAACTGACCGCCCGCATTGTCCTCCTCCTCCTGACTCAGTCGCTTCCCGCTGCTGCACTCTGCGTTGACACTGCCCGGGTCACTGGGTGCATTTAATTTTTTGGCCAGCACTATGACGCTGTGCTGCTACTACTACCACCAGTATGTTGCCATGGTCCTTCTGTGCTGCTGCTGCTGCTGAACTGAACGCCCGCTTTGTCCTCCTCCTCCTCCTGACTCAGTCGCTACCACGGTACCACCAATGCACTCTGTCTGCGTTATCACTGCCCGGGTCACCGGGTGCATTTAATTTTTTTGGCCAGCACTATGACGCTGTGCTGCTACTACTACTACCAGTATGTTGCCGTGGTCCTTCTGTGCTGCTGAACTGACCGCCCGCATAGTCCTTCTCCTGACTCAGTCGCTACCACCACTGCACTCTGCGTTCACACTGCCCGTGTCCACTGACAACTCTGCTGGGATGTCATTGCTAATTGCTGCAAAAAAAAAACCAACAAATTACAAAAACCTCTCTGGGGCCTTTTTGGCGTCAGCCACTCATCCTCCTCCAGTGGTACCTTCGCCGCCAAGTGCCATTCGAACTCGCCTTCACCTCTTTGATTGCTTAACGCGTATATCCCTTTTTAAAACCACTTACTACCAATTAATAGCCCCATTTAAAGTGTTGATTTCACTTTAAAATCCATTTTCTCTAGAAAATTTTTTTGGGGGGAATTTTTTATGTTGAAGTTATGTTGCCCCTTATCACCTCGATAATCCATGCAATTTGGGGGATTGTAGCATGTATGGGGGCTTTGTTATTAATGTTAAAAATCCGCCTCCGGGCGGGAATCCACGCGTGAGTACGCCATTCACGGCAGAAAATCCGCGTGGTTGCGTGGACGCGGACGAAAATCCGCATGCGGTGGGGCCGAATGCGGATTTTTTTTTGCAACCACGCAGATTGCCGAATTCGTGGATGAGGCACATCCGAGCATCCCTGCCTCCGACTCCACCAGCTTGTATGGTAATAGCTGGCGAGCTAATAGTTCCGCCACGCCAGCTGTCAGACGCCGGGCAAGAGGGTGACTGGCAGACATTTGCTTCTTACGCTTAAATACTTCCTTCACGGACAGCTGGGTACTGCTGTGGGCAGAGGAGAAGGAACCGCTGAAGGGAAGAGGCGGTGTGGAGGAGGGTGGCTGTGAAGGTGCAAGGGAGAAAGTGGATGAAGACGATGCACCTGAAGGAGGAAGAGGAGAAGGAGGGTGGCTTGTCTTTTGAGGGGTGCTGCTTTTCCTCAGGTGTTCTTGCCATAGCTGTTTGTGCCTTCTCTCCAGGTGCCTTCGTAAGGCACTTGTCCCTACGTGAGAGTTGGCCTTTCCACGGCTCAATTTTTGTTGGCAGAGACAACAGATGGCTTTGCTCCGATCTGAGACACACACGTGAAAGAATTTCCAAACCGCTGAGCCCCCTGTAATGCTATGTTTTTGGCGTTGCTAAGGCCTCACACTCGACTCACACTAGCACACAGACTAGGTAAATACATAGCTTACGACTTCACACTGTAGTAGGATATTTATTCAATTATTTACATTATTTACAGGTATAGCAGTGAATCATGGATAAGTAATAGAGTAAAGAATCAATACATTACCGGATATTGCATCATCACTCCGTATCGGGGGACCAGCGATCGTCAGGAGGCAGCGCATACACAACATCACACAACTCGTCAGTAGTGGAGAGTCCCATCAGAGCAAGGGAAATCTCTCTTTCTTATACTCATAGCTCCACCCATTTTCCCTATTGCATCCTGGGGATGCACAGGCATGAGCCTTGCTATGATTGGATGACTTATAGTCAATATTCTCATGAACAGGACTAGTTCTGGTTAAGTCGTGCCGTCCCTGAAACAGTTAATTCAGGGTTACGCGCTTATTGCAACACAATGTTATATAACCATATCACGTGCCACGCATGCTCAGTACTTGCTTTGATTGGGTGTGTTCGCCTTTCAGCCTATCCACAACGTGAAAGTATGATTCATCTCTCGTGCTCGCTGCGTGATAGCGGCGCAAACAACATGTTTACATAACTCGTAGTAACCTCTATTTTGTCAACGGTTTTCTATGGAGAATGGTCTGTCACTACTAAAAGATGCAAAATATGTCCTCTCTACCTACTGACTAGCTTGCTAATGTGTTTCTTACCTAACAGCCAGTCAATCACACAGACTCTTCAGACTTGTATCACACCCCCCTGGGGTGATGGCGCTACGGTGGCATCAGCAGCTGACGTTGAAGGGCATGTGTGCTGGCTGGCCATAGCTGGCGATACATGGCGCCGGACACTGCCCCCAGCTGTTTCTGAGGACGAGCTCCCTCTGCTTCTATCATGGAGTCGTCTCCTCCTACGCCTCTCTGACTCCTCCTCTGAACTGTCCCCCTGGTCATCTCCTCTACCAGGAACATTTGTGGTATACGTATAATCGTCATCATAATCCTCCTGGCCAGCTGCGCTTTCCTCAGACACCTCCTCAAGTGAACCAACTTCAGGTGGTCCACCATCATCCCCATCCACACACGTTACGTCCATACTATCGCCACCTAACTCAGACGTATGAGGTGGTGTACCTGCGCCTTCTTGTTGTTGTGACAGTAGTGGCTGGGAATCAGTGATTTCACCACCACCACCAAATAACTCCTGCGAAGTGTCAAATGCAGCGGATGTGGTGCTTGTTGTAGCGCTGGTGGCTGCGGGAGATGAGGTGTTCTGTGTTAAATACTCAAGCACCTCCTCATGATTTTGGGAAGTGATGGCACGTGCCTTCTTCTGAGCACTGTATTTTGGGGCAGGTCTGCACGAAATCAGAGCAACACCACCTCGCACAGACCTGCCGGTGCCTGGTAGCCTTCCTCTGGGTCTGCCTCTACCTCTTCCTCTACCTGGTTTGTCCATTTTGTCCATCTCGGGGGGATGCTAGCTATATGCAGTGAGGTGGGTTCTCACTCAACACAACAGGTAGTTAGATGCAGTGAGGTGGCCAGGTGGGTTCTCACTCAACACAACAGCTAATTAGATGCAGTGAGCTGGGTTCACTCAACACAACGCTAGGTATATGCAGTGATGAGGTGGGTTAAGTATACACAACAGGTACTGGGTAGTTAGATGCAGTGAGCTGGGTTCACTGAACAGTAAAGGTACTTAAGATGCAGTGAGGTGGGTTCTCACTCAACACAACAGGTAGTTAGATGCAGTGAGGTGGCCAGGTGGGTTCTCACTCAACACAACAGCTAGTTAGATGCAGTGAGCTGGGTTCACTCAACACAACGCTAGGTATATGCAGTGATGAGGTGGGTTAAGTATGCACAACAGGTACTGGGTAGTTAGATGCAGTGAGCTGGGTTCACTGAACAGTAAAGGTACTTAAGATGCAGTGAGGTGGGTTCTCACTCAACACAACAGGTAGTTAGATGCAGTGAGGTGGCCAGATGGGTTCTCACTCAACACAACAGCTAGTTAGATGCAGTGAGCTGGGTTCACTCAACACAATGCTAGGTATATGCAGTGATGAGGTGGGTTAAGTATACACAACAGGTACTGGGTAGTTAGATGCAGTGAGCTGGGTTCACTGAACAGTAAAGGTACTTAAGATGCAGTGAGGTGGGTTCTCACTCAACACAACAGGTAGTTAGATGCAGTGAGGTGGCCAGGTGGGTTCTCACTTAACACAACAGCTAGTTAGATGCAGTGAGCTGGGTTCACTCAACACAATGCTAGGTATATGCAGTGATGAGGTGGGTTAAGTATACACAACAGGTACTGGGTAGTTAAATGCAGTGAGCTGGGTTCACTGAACAGTAAAGGCACTTAAGATGCAGTGAGGTGGGTTCTCACTCAACACAACAGGTAGTTAGATGCAGTGAGGTGGCCAGGTGGGTTCTCACTCAACACAACAGCTAGTTAGATGCAGTGAGCTGGGTTCACTCAACACAACGCTAGGTATATGCAGTGATGAGGTGGGTTAAGTATACACAACAGGTACTGGGTAGTTAGATGCAGTGAGCTGGGTTCACTGAACAGTAAAGGTACTTAAGATGCAGTGAGGTGGGTTCTCACTCAACACAACAGGTAGTTAGATGCAGTGAGGTGGCCAGGCGGGTTCTCACTCAACACAACAGCTAGTTAGATGCAGTGAGCTGGGTTCACTCAACACAATGCTAGGTATATGCAGTGATGAGGTGGGTTAAGTATACACAACAGGTACTGGGTAGTTAGATGCAGTGAGCTGGGTTCACTGAACAGTAAAGGTACTTAAGATGCAGTGAGGTGGGTTCTCACTCAACACAACAGGTAGTTAGATGCAGTGAGGTGGCCAGGTGGGTTCTCACTCAACACAACAGCTAGTTAGATGCAGTGAGCTGGGTTCACTCAACACAATGCTAGGTATATGCAGTGATGAGGTGGGTTAAGTATACACAACAGGTACTGGGTAGTTAGATGCAGTGAGCTGGGTTCACTGAACAGTGAACAGTAAAGGTACTTAAGATGCAGTGAGGTGGGTTTTCACTCAACACAATAGGTAGTTAGATGCAGTGAGGTGGCCAGATGGGTTCTCACTCAACACAACAGCTAGTTAGATGCAGTGAGCTGGGTTCACTCAACACAACGCTAGGTATATACAGTGATGAGGTGGGTTAAGTATACACAACAGGTACTGGGTAGTTAGATGCAGTGAGCTGGGTTCACTGAACAGTAAAGGTACTTAAGATGCAGTGAGGTGGGTTCTCACTCAACACAACAGGTAGTTAGATGCAGTGAGGTGGCCAGGTGGGTTCTCACTCAACACAACAGCTAGTTAGATGCAGTGAGCTGGGTTCACTCAACACAACGCTAGGTATATGCAGTGATGAGGTGGGTTAAGTATACACAACAGGTACTGGGTAGTTAGATGCAGTGAGCTGGGTTCACTGAACAGTAAAGGTACTTAAGATGCAGTGAGGTGGGTTCTCACTCAACACAACAGGTAGTTAGATGCAGTGAGGTGGCCAGGTGGGTACTCACTGAACACAACAGCTAGTTAGATGCAGTGAGCTGGGTTCACTCAACACAACGCTAGGTATATGCAGTGATGAGGTGGGTTAAGTATACACAACAGGTACTGGGTAGTTAGATGCAGTGAGCTAGGTTCACTGAACAGTAAAGGTACTTAAGATGCAGTGAGGTGGGTTCTCACTCAACACAACAGGTAGTTAGTTGCAGTGAAGTGGCCAGGTGGGTTCTCACTCAACACAACAGCTAGTTAGATGCAGTGAGCTGGGTTCACTCAACACAACGCTAGGTATATGCAGTGATGAGGTGGGTTAAGTATACACAACATGTACTGGGTAGTTAGATGCAGTGAGCTAGGTTCACTGAACAGTAAAGGTACTTAAGATGCAGTGAGGTGGGTTCTCACTCAACACAACAGGTAGTTAGATGCAGTGAAGTGGCCAGGTGGGTTCTCACTCAACACAACAGCTAGTTAGATGCAGTGAGCTGGGTTCACTCAACACAACGCTAGGTATATGCAGTGATGAGGTGAGTTAAGTATACACAACAGGTACTGGGTAGTTAGATGCAGTGAGCTGGGTTCACTGAACAGTAAAGGTACTTAAGATGCAGTGAGGTGGGTTCTCACTCAACACAACAGGTAGTTAGATGCAGTGAGGTGGCCAGGTGGGTTCTCACTCAACACAACAGCTAGTTAGATGCAGTGAGCTGGGTTCACTCAACACAATGCTAGGTATATGCAGTGATGAGGTGGGTTAAGTATACACAACAGGTACTGGGTAGTTAGATGCAGTGAGCTGGGTTCACTGAACAGTAAAGGTACTTAAGATGCAGTGAGGTGGGTTCTCACTCAACACAACAGGTAGTTAGATGCAGTGAGGTGGCCAGGTGGGTTCTCACTCAACACAACAGCTAGTTAGATGCAGTGAGCTGGGTTCACTCAACACAACGCTAGGTATATGCAGTGATGAGGTGGGTTAAGTATACACAACAGGTACTGGGTAGTTAGATGCAGTGAGGTGGCCAGGTGAGTTCTCACTCAACACAACAGCTAGTTAGATGCAGTGAGCTGGGTTCACTCAACACAATGCTAGGTATATGCAGTGATGAGGTGGGTTAAGTATACACAACAGGTACTGGGTAGTTAGATGCAGTGAGCTGGGTTCACTCAACACAATGCTAGGTATATGCAGTGATGAGGTGGGTTAAGTAAACACAACAGGTACTGGGGTATATGCAGTACTGGGTAGTACAATGTGCAGCACACACAGGTAGTCACTGAATGTGCTGGGCTGCTGGCAGTGGCACACACACTATCAATTAGCAATGCTGTGCATGCAACAAAAGTGTCAGTTTGACACACAGAAAAAAAAAAAAAAGTACAGGATGAGCTCTGACAAGAGGTATTGAGGGGTGTTATAAAAGCAATAATTATCAGCCAGGAGCAAGCTAAGCAGCCAAGAACCTAACTCATCTGTCCCTAGAAGAACAAGTCTGCAGCAGCTCTCCCTAGTCTGTCTAATAGCAGGCAGACGAATGACTGTAATGGCCGCCGGAGGCTGCCTTATATAAGGGGGGGGGGGGGCTCCAGGGCTTAGTGTATCCTGAATGGCTACAATGTGCCTGCTGACTGTGATGCAGAGGGTCAAAGTTGACCCTCGTGGTGCATTATGGGGCGAATCAAACTTCGGCAAAAGTTCGCCTGGTGCAGGCGAACGCGAACCCCCGAAGTTCGCCTGGAACCGTTCGCCGGTGAACCGTTCTCTACACCTCTAATCTTAATCCTGCTTACACTGATTTGTAGTCAAAAGGGTTCGTCCCTTTTCCTCCCAACAGCAATACTGGCAAAAAAACAAGCCCCTACATTCAGTTCCATACTAAAGATGTTACAGTAACAAGTTCATACATTTTCATTAAGGACATACTTAAGGTTAAATACCATCTTCCGCTTTAAAAACAAGTATTCTTCTATGATTGTAATTGTTGATTAGAGTGGGGCCGAACCTCCGATTTTAGGTTCGCGAACCGGGTTCGCGAACTTCCGCGTAAGGTTCGGTTCGCGTAAAAGTTCGCGAACCGCCATAGACTTCAATAGGGATGCGAACTTTGAAAAAAAAAATTATGCAGGCCACAAAAGTGATGGAAAAGATGTTTCAAGGGGTCTAACACCTGGACCCCCAGGTGGAGGAGTGGGATAAATGCCAAAAGTCCCCGGGAAAAATCTGGATTTGACGCAAAGCAGCGTTTTAAGGGCAGAAATCACATTGAATGCTAAATGACAGGCCTAAAGTGCTTTAAAACATCTTGCATGTGTATACATCAATCAGGTAGTGTAATTAAGGTACTGCCTCACACTGACACACCAAACTCACCGTATAACGCACCGCAAACAGCTGTTTGTGTAGTAACGGCCGTGCTGGACTGGTGCGCACCATGGCGAGAACAGGTATGCAGTGGCGGGTTCACTGAACAGAACAGGTATGTAGTGGCGGGTTCACTGAACAGGTATGCAGTGGTGGGTTCACTGAACAGGTATGCAGTGGTGGGTTCACTGAACAGGTTTGCAGTGGTGAGTTCACAGTACAGGTATGCAGTGGTGGGTTTACAGAACAGGTATGCAGTGGTGGGTTCACAGAACAGGTATGCAGTGGCAGGTTCACTGAACAGGTATGCAGTGGTGGGTTCACTGAACAGGTATGCAGTGGTGGGTTCACTGAACAGGTATACAGTGGTGAGTTCACAGTACAGGTATGCAGTGGTGGGTTCACAGAACAGGTATGCAGTGGTGGGTTCACAGAACAGGTATGCAGTGGTGGGTTCACTGAACAGGTATGCAGTGGTGGGTTCATTGAACAGGTATGCAGTGGTGAGTTCACAGTACAGCTATGCAGTGGTGGGTTCACAGAACAGGTTCACTGAACAGGTATGCAGGTACTGAACAGAACAGGTATGCAGCCAGGAACAAGCTAAGCCTAACTAATCTTTCCCTGAGAGACAGTCTGCAGCAGCTCGCCCTACTCTCACTAATGCAGGCACACGAGTGAGCGTAATGGCCGCCGCTGCCTGCCTTGTATTAGGGGGGGAGTGGCTCCAGGGGCTAGTGTAGCCTAATTGGCTACACTGGGCCTGCTGACTGTGATGTAGAGGGTCAAAGTTGACCCTCATGGTGCATTATGGGGCGAACCGAACTTCTGCAAAAGTTCGCCTGCGGGACGCGAACCACTGAAGTTCGCATGGAACCGTTCGCAGGCGAACCGTTCGGCCCAACTCTATTGTTGATATGCTCCAGTTTTGTATATATATTTGTAGGCCTGAAAGCCTAACGTTATGTATTTGTGACTGCTCACTGCTGTAACCCATTTATATGAAAAATATAAAAATCTAATAAAATGCATAGCTCACAGCAGTCCCAAATTGGGCAGGACAATCCCAGGATCAGCCCCCATGTCCCGAGTCCTGCTTCCTCCCTATAACCTCCCAATTTCCTCCTCCCTCCTTTGCTCTCATTCTCCTCCCCCCATCCCCCTCTGCAGCCTGCAACACTGTCCGATTGATTGTGGAGCTCCTGTCCTCCTCCTGCTGCTTACCTCACCCCCAGTTCTGCCTCATGTTGCTGTGTCCAGGGGGTAAGCATCTTCTCTTCTCTTATGTTCAGCAGCTGCTGCCTGTGTATAAGCAGGAGAGGAGTGAGCTGCCTGCAGCCACTCAGTGCTGCCTGTGTCTCCCATCAATGTAGTGCCAGATGTTTTCTGCAGGACGTTATAGACTGCATGGCTCTGCACTGGACAGGACACACTGTATGGCTGCAGACAGCTCTCCTCTCCATCCATCCACACACACAGCTTAGTGTTTCTGCTACATATCTGGGGAGAGAGGGAGCAGGGAGGACAATTAGCTGAAATAGAAAGGTGGAAAGCAAGGACAGTGTGCCACTGGAAGGTATAGTGGGTACTGAGGTGAGGGAAACAGAGTGAGTGTTGTGGGGGAGATGTGCAGGGAAGTACCGTATGAGATGCTATTGGAGAGAGGAGGTCAGTAAGAGTTAACACCTACTACCCACAGCTGTTTAGCCTCCACTTTGCACAGTATTTGCACAGTAGATGGATTGTGGGGGCGATCTGATACCTGCACTGCTGAGGGACTGGGGGGGTGATCTGATCTGATTTTGCACTGCTGACTGAGGGGGGGGGGGGCGATCTGATATCTGCACCGCTGTTAAACTGCGAAATTTGGTTTCTGCACTGCCTGACGGTCGGTGGGGGTGATCTGATATTTGCACTGCACTCCAGGCTGGCGAACTGGCGGGAACCGGAGGGAACTCCAACATATGGGCTGCATGAGGAGGCATGAACTTTTTATGCGCCATACGCATGAACTTTCTCCTTGCACATCCATGCCTTCCTTGCTACCCCTCCCCCCACGCACCACTCTCTGCAGGACAAAGCTCCTCGAATGGGAGCGCAGCACAGCCCAGCCCCCCGAGGGCAGACTCCTATATGACTCTGTCTGGAGCCAAATCCAGGAGCTCATTACCCCAGTGCCTGTGCCCCGAAACGACCCAAGAAAAAGAGGCTGTCGAGCGGGTGCCAAAGCGAGGCTGAGAAGGAAGGGCTTGCGGTCAGCCATCCCCGCAGTCCTCCTAGCAAACGTTCGCTCCCTCCCCAACAAGGTGGATGAACTAAGGCTCCTCAGTAACAAGAGGGAACTGGGCAGCAACACTCCAGTCTTCTGCTTCACAGAAACATGGCTCCACGACGACATCCCTGACAGTGCCCTACATCTCCCAGGCTACAGCCTCATCCGGGCAGACCGCGACACCACCCTCTCCGGGAAAAGTAAGGGAGGTGGCATCTGTTTTTACATCAGCTCTGTTTGGTGCCCTAATACCTCTATACTTGCCAAGAAATGCTCCCCAAATCTCGAAATCATCCTGGTAAACTGCAGGCCAATTTATTCACCCAGGGAGTTTTCCTCCTATGTCCTCGTTGGTGTGTATATCCCACCAGATGCTGAGACTAAGACCGCCATACACGATCTCAGCAACACAATCACTCAGTGGGAGACAGCTCTTCCAGACTCGCTGTTCATCATAACGGGAGACTTCAACAAGGCAAACCTCCACCAGGAGATGCCACGCTACCATCAGCATGTCACCTGCCCCACCAGGAACACCAACACATTAGACCACTGCTATACAGTCCTGAAAGACGCGCACAAGGCGACCTCATGGGCAGCACTAGGCTCATCTGATCACTGCCTCATACACTTGATACCCACGTACATGAGACGCCTGGAAACTGCAAAACCGGTCCTGAAGTCCACCAAGGTATGGTCAGAGGATGCCTAACTACAACTTCAAGCCAGCTTTGATTGTACAGACTGGAAGGCCCTGGAATCGCCGAACCTAGACGAGTGGGCGGACAACGTGTCCTCCTACATCAGCTTCTGCGAGGAACACTGTATACCAACGAAAACCCTCAGACTGTACCCGAACGACAAACCTTGGTTCTCCAATAAACTACGACAACTGCGAAAGAACAAGGAAAAAGCGCATAAGTCCGGCAACCAGGAGGAATACAGGAAAGCAAAAAACACCCTGAACAGGGAATTGAGAGTGGCCAAAAGGAGCTATGCAGAAAAACTGGAAAAGAACCTCTCCTCGAACGACTCTCAAGCCGTTTGGAAGGGGCTCAAGGCCGCCACTAACTACAAGCCCCCCCTCCAGCACGCAACTCCCAGCACTGAGCTTGCCGAGAGTCTCAGTGACTTCTACTGCAGATTTGAGAACCAGGCTGCACCACTAGAGCCACCTGCTTCAGATATCCAGCATCCAAATCTACCCCCTCTGGAGGTGAACGAGGACGTTGTTCTGCGACACCTGTTGTGCATTAATGCTCGGAAAGCCCCAGGCCCAGACGGAGTGTCGCCATCCTGCCTGAAATCATGTGCACAGCAGCTCGCTCCTGTTCTTTCCTCCATCTTCACCAAATCGCTCCAGGTAGGCAAAGTTCCAGGGTGTTTCAAGAGGTCAACGATCATCCCCGTCCCCAAAAAACATGGCGTCTCTACCACTGATGGATCCGTTCCAGTTTGCCTTCAGAACAAACAGGTCCACGGATGACGCCATAAACATCTGCCTGGAGCTTGTCAACGACCACTTAGACAAACTGGACTCATACGCCAGGATCCTCCTACTCGACTTTAGTTCGGCGTTCAACACCATCAGCCCCCATATACTTCAGGAGAACCTGGCCACGCTAGAGGTCCATCCAACCCTGCGCCTGTGGATCACGGACTTCCTCAGTAACAGATCCCAGGCTGTTAAGCTAGGCCCTATCCTCTCAAAACCAAGGATCACCAACACAGGGGCCCCTCAGGGATGTGTACCGTCGCCTTTCTTATTCTCCCTGTACACGAACAACTGCAGATCCACGTCAGACTCTGTCCAAGTGATCAAGTTCGCTGTAGACACCACTATAGTGGGCCTCATTACCAAAAATGAAGAGCAGGAGTACCGCCACCAGGTTGAGAGAATCTGCCTCTAGTGCAGGGAAAATGGCCTGGTCCTCAACACTGCAAAAACCGTTGAGGTGGTTGTTGACTTTAGGAAACGCGCTCCCGCCCCCCCACCCCCAATCTGCATTGACGGCTTGGAAGTGGAAATAGTCCCCTGTGCACGTCTCTTGGGCACGACCATCTCCAAGGACTTAACCTGGAAATCCAACACCACATCCACACAAAGAAAGGCCCAGCAGAGGCTGTTTTTCCTCCGCCAATTGAAGAAGTTTGGTATGTCCCAGAAACTCCTGATGAGTTTCTATTCCACCACAATCGAATCTGTACTCTGTTCCTCCATCCTGGTCTGGTACGCTGGTTCCTCCGCCAGCGACAGACACAAACTACAGAGGGTGATAAGATCAGCGGAGAGGATAATCGGGAAACCACTCCCCCCTCTGGACCTCCTCTACAATTCCAGACTGCGCTCCAGAGCACTGAGGATTACTAGCGATCCCTCTCATCCAGGTTACCGCTTTTTCAGCCAACTCCGTTCAGGCCGAAGGTTCAGGTCCATCGCCACCAGGACCTCAAGGCACAGGAACAGCTTCTTCCCCTCTGCTGTTAACTCTCTAAACTCTATTCATAAACTCCCTACACACGCTGTTAATCCTCCCTCGCAAGCAGGGTTGGTCAGAACCCGATTACATTGACGCACCTTACGCAATTTGTAGGAAACCTGGGGATGAGAATGCGGAATCATCCAGGATGATGATCTATGGCAGTCCAAAGTTAAAAACATTTTATAGCAGTAGCGCAATTGTGTTCGAAGCTGTATTTGTATTGTATTGTGTTTTGTTTAACAATTACACTGTGTTTTGTGTTTTTCTCAGCCCTGTATGCCAAGTCCAATTCCAGGCACGACCCAGTCGTGCTTGGCGAAATAATAAAAATGATTCTGATTCTGATTCTTTAATGTAATAGCGCTCACTCCATTCCAACTCATCACCCCCTGCGACTGACCACCCACAACAAGTTGTAATTGTAAACTTTATTCCCATCCACTAAATTCATGTGCTGCTTATTTTAATGGGAATTATAAATATGTCTCTTTCTCTTAGAGTTGTTTCACATTGCAGGTGATTCCATGGTGTTTGCCAAATTGCTAGCACAGTGGCTCCCTATGGGAGCATTCAGATTGCATTGCACAGTGTTTGCAATAGCAAAATCGTTGCTTGCAGCTCTTTGGGAGTGATCGTGAAAAAGTGCAGCAAAATGGGTGTAAAACAGCCCTTGAGCTCTTTATAGAATAAAGCAGAGGGACACCAAGAGCCCCAATAGTGTAATGCGTCTTGGGGACAACAAATAAATGAGAAGTTAAAATGATACTTACAAACCAGGGTTACCAATAGGCAACCACTGTATAGGAAGGTGGGAAGAACAATCCTGACCCCACTCAGAAATAAAAAGTCGCTCTCTGTAGACAGGAAAAAAGGGTAACAACCCTCCACCCAGGGTGGACTCAATGTAGTGTACAAGATACAGAGGCGCCAAAAGAATAAAAGGTAATTAAATGAACTTCAAAAACCAACTGGTTAAACACAGGAGGCAGCGGTGGTCTTACCCCCTCCAAACAGACACAGGCAAGTACTGCGATTCAGACAGTCAACAATACCAAGCCATACATCCCGCTTCCGCAAAATACAGTAGGAGTCACAGCATCTGTATTATATCAGTGAGCTCGGCGAGCTTGGCGCCTCTGTTACAGAGGCGCCGAGCTCGCTGATATAATACAGATGCTGTGACTCCTACTGTATTTTGCCTGAGGAAGCGGGATGTTTGGCCCGTGAAACGCGTCGCATTGTTTTTTGGATTTCTGAATAAATTGTTGACTGTCTGAATCGCAGTCCTTGCCTGTGTCTGTTTGGAGGGGGTAAGACCACCGCTGCTGCCTCTGTTTAACCAGTTGGTTTTTGAAGTTCATTTAATTACCTTTTATTCTTTTGGCGCCTCTGTATCTTGTACACTCTTTATAGAATGCCTGTTTTGGGTTGTGGTGAGGGCGTGGTTAGAGTGGTGGTAGGGGCGTGTCCCTCTTTCTTATCACAAAAAGTAGGGATGTACGAAAATGTTTGAAATATAAAGTGCTCCTCTCCCATAAAACCCCCTTCTTTTTGGTCTACCCAGGTTTAGTCACAAATTGGTGGCATGACAATGACAGTGACTGCCAAAGTAAAGAAAAACATTCCCCTTTTATTCATAAGCCCTGCTATATGCAAAGTAAATTAGTTTGGAAGCAGTCGTACAAAGAGGTGGTATGACACAGAACACAGCAGAAACTGATTCTGGATGATGATTGATTTACAACACTACTATACATGAGTGCCTGTTTGGCAAATACCCAAATGCTGACTGACTGTACTAAGATCCTTCAAATCCTTGCTAAGACTCTTCAGCAGTAAAGCAGCCCACAGTGTCCTTTTATCTAGCGGTTATTTGTCAGCAGCAAACTTTCTGACTAGCTAACTCCCAATTCCATTGTAAAATAGATGCTTGAGGGTCACATGTATGATTTTTTATAGCTTGGGTGTGACCAAATGCCAGGTGATAACAGTGACCAACAGACCCACCCCACCCCAAATTTAGTTTCCACATCATCAAGGCTTCCATGGGAAATAATTAGTAAACCACTGCACCAGGGAATTATGAAATTAAAATTTCCGACCAGAACAGGAGAATATTCAGGTATGCTTGGAAACAAACAGGTTTCCAAAACACAGGACAAATTAACCTTTTTCCCTAATTTATTTAAATATTTATATTGCACAGACATATTACGCAGCACTGTACAGAATATATTATCTTGTCACTAACTGTCCCTCATAGGGGCTCACAATCTAATCCCTACCATAGTCATATGTCTATGTATGTAACGTGTAGTGCATGTATCATAGTCTAGGGCCAATTTAGGGGAAAGCCAATTAACTTATCTCTATGTTTTTATGATGTGGGAGGAAACTGGAGTGCCAGGAGGAAACCCGCAGACACAGGGAGAACATACGAACTCCTTGCAGATGGTGACCTGGCGGGGATGCGATTGTGAAACCCAGCACTGCAAGGCGAGAGTGCTAAGCACTATGCCACCGTGCTGCCCAACAATTAATATTATTATTATTATAATTATTAAGATTAGAATAATATCCTTGAAAGGTGAAAAGGTGACAAACCATAAATAGACAGGATAAATATATGTGTCTGTAATGCCACCCCCCCCACGGCTCTGTTCTACAGCAATCTTTCCCTAACCAGGCCCCAACCCCCTGCCCCTGAGTTGGGACCTTTAAACCGGAAACACTTTTTCTCACGCATGCACAGTTTTGGGCCATTTGCTGCGCACACATATGCAGTTTTGTCCTATAAGACGCTGTGGCCAGGCTCCTGGTGGCCTCTTAAATGCAGCGCATGCAATCACAGCTCTCACAGCAGTGCATGGGAACATACGCCTGGAGCATAGTGTTTTTGGTTCAAAGGTCCTGACCCAGGGGTTGGGGCGTAGTCTGGAACCAATTGCAGAAGAATAGAGCTATGCAGTGGTGAACGGAGGACGCGGCCCTCCTCTGTGGAGTATTACACACACATGTACGTACCCTGTTTATTTACAATTTCACCACATATATCCTTTAACATAGAGCCAAAAGTGACCCCTTTATAAGGGGCTGGTAATTGAATTTCCCGCTAAATCCTACATGATGTGAGGTAATAAGAAGCTTGCTAGTTTTGAGCTTTTTATCACCTTAAAATGCATATTGCCCATTGGCCCTTATTCAATTCATTTTTTTCCAAAGTTTTCTCCTAGGAGATAATTTTTCATCTACTGTTTAAAATAACTTCTTAGCAATTTGCGGTTGGAAAAGTACCAAAATATACTTTTCATAGGTTTCTACATAATCAAATACACCTTCCCCCCTCAAAAAAAACCTCTCTTTCAAAGACTATCCTAACGTACTATTTATTTACAGCATGCTTCCCGCTGAAATACCTCATGTTTTACCTCATGTTTGGAAATGGAGAAAAATCTTTCGGAATTGCTAAAAAAAAAATGGAAAATACCTCATGAGGTATTTTACCTACAAAAAATATTTACCTCACATAGCTACCAGAATTGAGGCCAAAGTAAGGTAAATTACTCCAGATGGGGACATATAAAGAAATAAAATCCTCAGATCTGTTCTAATCTGTTTCCAACCTAGTCAAAACTTTTTAAAACTTCCAGGGTTTTGCCTTTCTTAAATATGTGTGCAGTGTGGGGAAGCCAAAGCAGCCCACTGGTGAAATATTCAGCAACCCAGGAAGGAAAGTACAAATTTCTTTCCTTAACCTATTTTGGTTCCTGGACGTAGTTTCTACGTCCAGGAACCATGCGCGCTACCGCGCGCCCCCGCGGCCGATCGTGCGCGTGCACGCGCACTCCCGGCCGCGGATTCGGTAGCCAAGGAATCAATGTATCGGGCTACGGAGCCCGATCATTGATTCCTCTCCCCCGCTGAAAAAGCGACAGCTTCTCTCGGAAGCTGCGCCTTTTCTGGCCGTTCCCTCTGCGATGAGTCACTCTAAGCGCGTGCTACGCTTAGAGTGACGTCATGTAAACAAACTCATGGCCGCCATCTTGTGGCCAAAAAGTAATACTACACCTGAAAAAAAAAAAAAACAGAATTAACACACATTTACATTATATATCTATTGTTTACCTCCCACCCTCCCAAAAGTACCCTAATAAAATTTTTAGTATAAAAAAAAAAAACCATTACAGAAAAAAAAAAAAAAACATGTAAATATTTACCTAACGGTCTAAACTTTTAAAATATCAATGTAAAGATGAAATATTTCTATATTTTTTTTTATTTTAAACTTGTAAATAGTGATAGATGCAAAATGGAAAAAATGCACCTTTATTTCCAAATAAAATATTGTCGCCATACATTGTGATAGGGACATAATTTTAACGGTGTAATAACCGGGACATATGGGCATATACAATACGTGAGTTTTAATTATGGAGGCATGTATTATTTTAAAACTATAATAGCTGAAAACTGAGAAATAATGAATTTTTCCATTTTTTTCTTATTCTTCCTGTTAAAATGCATTTACAGTAAAGTGGCTCTTAGCAAAATGTACCCCCCAAAGAAAGCCTAATTGGTGGTGGAAAAAACAAGATATAGATCAGTGCATTGTGATAAGTAGTGATAAAGTTATAGGCTAATGAATGGGAAGTGAACATTTCTCACGTGAAAACGACGGAACCTGAATGGGTTAAAGTGGACCCAAATTAAAAATACAAGATTTCAGAAATAAAATCTATTTTCTAAATTATAATAATAAATAGCAGCCTTTTTTCAGCTGCATGATTACAAATATAAAATATTTTACATTTATTGGAGGAACCCCTCCCTTCCTTTCAAATTGCCGGGATTTTTCCGGCAAACTGGTGGAGTAGATGGTGTCCGGCAATGGAGGAATTGCTAATGGCTGCCCCCAGTATAACCCTAGCTATGAAAAGAGAAGGGTGAAAAGCATGCACTGAAATGATCATATGTTTGAAGGAGTGTTTATTTATCTTTGTATGTGTCATAGTGGTGCAACTAAATACTTTTAATTAAAAAAATGTTTGGTTTGGGTCCGCTTTAAAGTAGCCATACACTGGTCGATTTGCCATCAGTTTCGACCAACAGATAGATCCCTCTCTGATCAAATCTGATCAGAGAGGGATCGTATTGCTACCTTTACTGCAAACAGATTGTGAACCGATTTCAGCCTGAAGCCGTTCACAATCTGTTGTGGTGGTGGTGGTGCTGCCGCCGCTCCCCCCGCCCGCATACATTACCTGCTCCGCCGGCGCGACTCCAGTACCCAGGTCTCCGCTGCTCTGTCTCCGCTCTGGTCTCCAGGTCCGGCATGCTTTACTTCTTCCTGCCCGGCAGGAAGTTTAAACAGTAGAGCGTCCTCTACTGTTTAAACTTCCTGCCGGGCAGGAGGAACTAAAGCATGCCGGAGACCTGCGCGGACACGGAGCAGTGGTGACCGGGGGTAGTCGCGCCGGCGGAGCAGGTAATGTATTGCCGCTCTATTGCGTTGGTCGTCGGGCACTCGAATGCCGCTAGCGACGCGCTCCCTAACCGCGGGCGATCGACGGTAATTTTCCGCACGGTGCGATCAACGGAATCGGACGAAATGGATCAAAATTCGGCGTGTAGCGCGAACGATTGGCAGCAGATTCGATCCCAGTGATCGAATCTGCTGTCGAAATAGCGGCAAATCGGGCCAGTGTATGGCCAGCTTTACAGAAAAGTCCCTTATTTTTTCTAATGTGTAAACGTACAATCCACAAAGCTCTGCTCATAGCTTCATTGTCCCTCTGGATGGCTTGGATGTCCTAGACCTAGTCTTCATCAAAGCAAAACATCTAATTACAACAATGGGCTGTCTTGCTTCTTCTGCCATAACAGATAGGATCAAGCAACATCAGCCCCCATTCAGGGCAGTGTGGAGGAGTAAAGGAGCAATTGGCAGCTTGCATTCTGATGTTATCATCTTGAGAAAGTTTTTGCTGCTGAAAGGCTTGGAGTATAGATCACTTTCAAATCAACAGCACAGTAAAATGTTTTCTGCAGCTAGAACTGTGGCTGAATAGAATTTAATCACTGTGGTCTGACAGTATATATTATCCTTGTAAAGGGAGATCAGTGAGAAGAGTAAAGACGTTGCTTGTTGCCAAGTTCAAATGGAATTTTAAATTCAGACGTGTTATTCTAAGGTGGAAATAGATAAGATGTAGATGAGCAGTTATGCAGGCCCACAAGGGTCAGAATACAGAGCTCGTTTATGCGGCACTGGAGCCCTGGGGCAAAGATAACCTGCCCGCCCCACCCCCCATCCCCAAAGTAGATTCCCCCGACTGCTCCTGGGGCCTCTGCATAATTTGTGGCTTCACTAAAACACACCTGTCCCGACGCACTACTTCCCCCGTGCTCCATCTTCATCCCCCCTGTCTGTGTCTCCTCCATGACCTGGTGCATGTTATATGTAAAAAACCTGCATAAATAACCTGCGCCAGGACATGGAGAAGAGGCAGGCAGTAGGGATGAAGATGTAGCATGGATGGCGTAGTGTGCCAGGACAGGTGAGTTACAATGAAGTCACAAATCATCCATTGGCCGAGGGGAGCAGTCAGGGGGAGACCACCTGGGGGGCCAGTAGTGGTCAGGGGTCCTGGGGCAATTGCCCCCTATGCCTTAATGGCAGCGCTGGCCCAGCAGCTCCACATAGGTTGACTGTATTCTGGGCCTGGAAGAGGCTCAAGAGATGCCAGCCTCTAGACTCAGAGCCGTGAAGACGGCCTGTGCACCCCCCCCCCCCTCCCCACAATAGAGTGATGAGCAGAGCGTGCTGGAGAGGTTATTAATTCACCTCTCAGCGCTGGGCGCTGGGAACTCACATAAGCCACATCAAAGCGTCCCCTCTCTATGACTCCTATAGTAGCATTTCTCATTAGGTGGCACCACTGTAGGAGTAATAGAGAGGGGGGACATTGAAGAGAGATCCTGGTGCAGAGAGGTGAGTGACTTCTCCAGCAAGCTGCACTCCTGACTCTGTACATTGGGGGGGGGGGGGGGGGGGGGGAAGGGGGGGGCTACCTAAACCTGGCAGCACACTTGGCTATTCATACTATCTGGCTATATATACTAGGGAAGGGGAACCTCATTCTGGGGCAGGCACAATTTGGATTGAGGAGCGGGGGCACAGTTTAGAAGCTCTGCCTCTGGTACAGGAGAACCTTGTCCCAGCCCTGGCTGTACATATAAGAGTAGCGTCCAGTGAAAAATGGCGTCGGTGAAATAATGGCGCGCGCTTCCGCCCGATATTTGTTTAAAACAATATTTATTGTTTTAAAGGTTACAATGGTACAGACCTTGTGAACGTCATTTATCGTTTTAAAGCCTGCTTTTTTTGTCCTGCCTGAAGGTTATTTATCATTTTAAGCCCTGCTTTGCTGCCACTTGAAAATATATCTGCCCGACACTTTTAACCTTTAATAGCAAAGCCCCTTAATAGCTAGAAACACCAAATTTTCAGGTTATGTTAACCTGCTGGGCGGTCTGGACGAGCTCAGCTCGTCCAGTACCGCCGGAGCCTGCCGCTCAGGCCCTGCTGGGCCGATTTGGCTGAAATAAAAAGCAGCACACGCAGCCGGCACTTTGCCAGCCGCGTGTGCTGCCTGATCGCCGCCGCTCTGCGGCGATCCGCCGCGAGCAGCGGCGAAAGAGGGTCCCCCCAGCCGCCTGAGCCCAGCGTAGCCGGAACAAAAAGTTCCGGCCAGCGCTAAGGGCTGGATCGGAGGCGGCTGACGTCGATGACGTCACTCCGCTCGTCGCTATGGCGACGATGTAAGCAAAACAAGGAAGGCCGCTCATTGCGGCCTTCCTTGTTTATTCTGGGCGCCGGAGGCGATCGGAAGAACGCCTCCGGAGCGCCCTCTAGTGGGCTTTCATGCAGCCAACTTTCAGTTGGCTGCATGAAATAGTTTTTTTTTTATTAAAAAAAAACCCTCCCGCAGCCTGCCTGGCGATCTTAATAGAACGCCAGGCAGGTTAAGAACAACAGTGGGAACAAGAGGAAAACATTTTTTTCCAAAAAGACCTTATACTTTTTGAGAAAATCGAGTTTAAATTTTCAAAGGAAAAAAGTTACATTTAAATGCGTATATGACAGTTCTTAGGGAAACAATTCCGGCCGAAGCGTGCACCATTATTTCACCGGCGCCATTTTTCACTGGAAGCCAATTACGCATTTAAATGTAACTTTTTTTCCTTTTTGAAAATTTTAAATTGATTTTCTCAAAAAGTATAAGGTCTTTTTTTCCTCTTGTGCCCACTGTTCGTCTGAACATAACTTGAAAATTTGGTGTCTCTAGCTTTTAAGGGGGTTTTGCTATTAACCGCTAAAGTCAGCGTCAGCGGCAGAAGGAGAATTTTAACATTGATTTTCTTAAAAACTATAAGGTCTTTTTGAAAAACAAAATTCTTTTTGTTCCCACTGTTCTTCTTAACATTCCCTGCAAATTTGGTCTTTCTAGCCTGTAAAGGGAACCAGAGATGAAATAAAGCAAATATTTTATACATATCTGGGGCTTCCTCCAGCCCCATATGCACGGATCACTCCCACGCCGCCATCCACCGCTGCCCGCAACTACGAGAACCGGCTCCCGTCATTGACGTCATCGGAGCCAGGCTACGCAGGAGAAGTGCGCCCTCTACGTATCTCTTCAGTGGCTGCTGGAGAGACACGCAAATAGCACACTTCTCCTATGCTAGACTGGCTCCGACTGACGGAAGAGCGGGGAGCCGGTTCTTGTAGCTGCGGGCAGCGGAGGACGGCGGCGTGGGAGCGATCCGTGCGTATGGGGCTGGAGGAAGCCCCAGGTATGTATAAAATCTTTTTTTTATTTCATCTCTGGTTCTCTTTAAGATGGCTTTGCTATTAAAAGTTAAAGTCGGCGGGCAGACATTTTCCAAACTGCTGCAATGCATGGCTTAAAACGATAAATAACGTTCAGGCAGGACAAAAAAAAAGCAGGATTTAAAACGATAAATTACGTTCACAAGGTCTGCACCATTTTTTAACATTTAAAACGATGAATATCATTTGACAATGTAAGTGAATGAGGCGCCATCTTTATCTGTCGGTGCTGTGCGCCATTTTTCACTGCTCCAATAAGAGTAGCTACTGTAAACTAACCTGAATTCAAGCCAGATCACAGTACAAGAGAAATAGTAGACTTTAATGCAAAGCCTGTATGTTAGAATAACATGATCCGTTACAATGCAGTACTGTGAACAGGTCCACAGAACTGTATGGGCAGTGAGTTGACATGCAGAATTATTCTGCAATGCAAATGAACACTGTAAACTAGCCCTTAGTCGTTTAAGATCCCCCACCCCATCATTGTTCCATCAATGACATGGCCTACCTCTTAGTCTGCTGTTAAAGACAAAGACAAACACTTATATTGCGCTTTTCTCCTGGTGGACTCAAAGCGCCAGAGCTGCAGCCACTAGGACGCGCTCTATAGGCAGTGGCAGTGTTAGGGAGACTTGCATAAGGTCTCCTGCTGAATAGATGCAGGCTTACTGAACAGGCAGAGCCAAGATTAAAACCCTGGTCCCCATTACACTATGCAGCCACTAGTGACCACTCAAATCAGTTCCTTATTGTGTTTATGATTATCCATTCTGAAAATGGGATCAATCTATCTTATTGTCTTGGCCGCTATAATATTACCTGTATTTTCACCCTTAGTATATCATTAATCCTCTTGCCCTTTAGTTTCCTTCAAACATTGTTGTTCGGTTTCGGCCATATTTTTGTCATATCATTTTTTTTTTTACAAAAAACATTAATTCATCCACATCTTGTTAAATCGCGCCCATGCTTCACAACCACAAGTTACAGCAGGCTCAGTCACAGTCTTTATAGTCTTAGTTTGGAATCCTTGTAAAGAAAACTGGAGATGAAGAAAGTGAAGCAGAAACTTAACTTGCTAAATATAATTTTGCCATCATAAAACAGAAGATACAGTATTTACCTTTATTCAGCTTTACAAGAAATCAGCTCCCACAATGCATCACTTTTACTCAGTGAGTGAATATGCAAGACATCCCTTTATGTCTCTGGACAGCCTGGCACACATCCAGAGCCACTGGTGTGGAAATGCCTATAAACTATTAATTTTATAGCCATGCAATCCAACTTGCAGACAGTCATTTTAGTCTTAAGTTTGGTAACACTATTGTTGCTGTTGACTGTTAATCACACGTATATAGAGATGTTTTAAAGGGTATATGAACTGGCATGATACAATACTTAATGAAATAAACGTGTATGTACAGTACCAAACCTACACTGAACAAGGCTGTGTTCCTTTTTTTCCCCTTCTTTTTTTCCCTCAATCAAAGGGCTTAGAATTTAGGTATATACTGTAAATCACACTTTCTATTCAGTTGGACCATACAGTCACTCACTGATAACTAACTACAAGCCAAAGAACACTTGCATGGCACTTCTGAGTACAGGAATTACACTGATAAAGTCAATAGTTCAAGATGGGAGCTGTGAAGCATTATAAGACTGTGTCATTCAGCTTTGACAATAAAAACATGAAACTTGTGTTTTAGCTTTTAACCCCCCAAAAAAGACTGTGGGATTCTAGGAAAGTTTTATTTAAGAATAAAACTGTAGGTACAATTGTTAATCACATCAGTTTATTTTTAGTTCACGCTTGCTGTAACATTCTCACATTGGCAACTGTAGATTTCTAGTACTCTAATTTCATGAAGGCCTTATTTATGTTTTTCATGGTTCACTATCAATTCCGTTTTATTTGTATCAGGCTCTAAAATGTGTCTCTGTCTTATGGCCCATACACACGGGATACAACTGTCGCCGCAACCACGTGGCACACGCGTGTTGCGGCGACAAGTCCTCCGTGTGTATGACGCGCACGCCCCGAACCGTCGCTACTCAGAGCTGTCGCCAGGCGACTGTTGCTAGTCCGCTGTGTGTATGCGGACTAGCGACAGCAACCCCATACACAATGTATGGAGCTTCCGGCGGGGGGGAGGAACCTTCGGTGACAGCTTCCGTCGCATCTCTGTCCCTCTGTGTGCCGTGTGTACGGCTGTTGCACAGAGGGACCTGGCGATGAGCTGTCGCTACTTTTTTTTTTTATTGGGCGACTTGCTACATTTGTGCCTCGTGAGTACGAGGCTTTAAGGTGCATACACACATCAGACCATAGTCTTTGGAAAATGAAAGATCACAGACCAATTTTACCCCCTTCCATGTAGTATGGGAGCCATACCTACACAGTCTATTCTATTGAGCTGAACTCCCCATCAGATAAAAATCTTTGCAAGATGCTGTACACAAAGATGCTGTACGCATTCAAAAGATCAGTATCTGCAAAAGATCTGTTCCTGCAAAAGATCCATTAATGCAAAACGCATTCATAGTCTATGATATCTGCAGATCCTCATACACACCTTGTTTAACAGACATTCATCTGCAAAGATTTTTATCTGATGGGCAGTTCAGCTCAATAGAATAGACTGTGTAGGTGTGGCTCTCATACTACATGGAAGGGGGTAAAATTGGTCTGTGGTCTTTCATTTTCCAAAGACTATGGTCTGATGTGTGTATGCACCCTTACTCAGAAAATGCAATATTACCTTTGCTATCATTTTTCTAAGCACACCTTTCAGCAGCAATATAAAAAGCAATACTGACAATGTATGCCCTTGTCTTACTCCTTTATTTATTTCTAATCGAGCCATCGTTTTACCACCAACCTGAACCATTGCTCTTGATCCTTGCAAAGTTACTGGAAGCATAATTACAAGCTTCTGTGATATTCCTAGAATTCCATATTAGTTACCGGTACATCTCTTCTTACTGTGTAAAAATCTTGCTTGCAGTCAATGTAAGTTATGAAAATCACTATTGCACTCACAGCACTTCTGAAAAGCTTGTTGTAGAATGTGATCAATAATGGATCTACTCATAATCCACCCTGTAGTCTCCGATCACCGGCTTAGTGTACTCTGCAGGGTAGCAGGAATTGCTACAGTAAGAGAGGAAACATACCATACAAAGCATGATGCACATTGAAGCCTCGTTTGTGTTAAACCCCAAGATTAGGTACAATTTTTTTCATATGATTTAGCTTTAAAAAAAAATATTTTAAATAACAGGGCTTAAAATTATTAGGAAAAAAAATGATAATGCTACAACAAACAGTATTTTCTGCATCCTTCTTTTCCTGTATGTGACTAAAGGGAGTGTCTCACAAGAGGGCTGATTGACAAAGTTTTTCTGTTAAAGGGACTCCGAGCAGTGCAGAAACTATGGAAAGATGCATATCATTTTAAAGCTCTTTTTCTCCTCTTTCCAATGATATATAAACCACCACCCTACGCCTTTTAGTTTTTGCTATTTTCGCGATCAAAATTGTGGCCGCAACTTCGATCGCGAAAATAGAGAAAACTAAAAGGCATAGGGCGACGATTTAGGTGTCGCCAGAAAGAGGAGAAAGAGAGCTTTAAAATGATATCCATCTTTCCATAGTTACATTGTATTACACAGGGCGACTTTTTCTGCTGAATGGAGCTGCTGACTTTGAGAAAAAGTCGCCCTGTGTAAAACAATATAACTATGGAAAGATGGATATCATTTTAAAGCTCTCTTTCTCCTCTTTCTGGCGACACCTAAATCGCCGCCCTACGCCTTTTAGTTTTCTCTATTTTTGTGATCGCAGTCGTTGGCCGCGGCAATTTCGATCGCGAAAATAGCGAAAACTAAAAGGCGTAGGGTGATGGTTTATATATCATTGGAAAGAGGAGAAAGAGAGCTTTAAAATGATATGCATCTTTCCATAGTTTCTGCACTGCTCGGAGTCCCTTTAAACAGGGCCGGTTTAAGCAACAATGGGGCCCCAGGGCAAAATAAACCTGGGGGGCCCCCCCAACATATACCCCGGAACAAAAATCAGCATTAGGGGACCTTTTTTGCAGCTGGTATAACAGGGTGTGAAGTCCCAATCGGTCGGAGCTCCACATTCTGGCTATCCCAGCCTGCATGGGGGACAAGGGGTTAAAAAGTTTCAGGAGGGGGGACCCCACATAATTTTTTTAAAAAAAAAATTCCCACACTCTAAACATAAAAAAAATAATTGGGAAAATAGGAAAAAATGCCAGGGATCCTCATACAGCCATATTGCGGCTGTATAGTGATCCTTGTCCAAAGCGCTGCGGCTGCGTATAGACCCCCTGGAAACCCCGTCAGGAAATTTATTGCGCTTTCGTTTGATGCATGTAAAATTACACTACCGGTTTACTACTAGGAAGCAAGCAGGGGATACCGCTCTATTGTACCGTGGCAGACAGTGCAGGAACACAGGCAGCCAGGCCCAGGTAGTCAAGAGGTAAAGGAAGGAAGGTCCGCACCAATGTCTCCAAAATCGTTAAAATCGTTATATTTATTGAGGACGTATCCAGACAAGCAGAAAACACTTGACTAACATGTTTCGGACGCCAAGTCCTTAATCATAGTCATTTTTCAGCTTTCTCAGTGAGGTTTAAAAAGGGGAGGGGGGGGGATGGAACAGTGAGAGGCGGGGCATGGCCCAACCCACCAGGCAAAGGGAGGAGAATGCCTAATGCCTTCCCCTTTTTAAACCTCACTGAGAAAGCTGAAAAATGACTATGATTAAGGACTTGGCGTCCGAAACATGTTAGTCAAGTGTTTTCTGCTTGTCTGGATACGTCCTCAATAAATATAACGATTTTAACGATTTTGGAGACATTGGTGCGGACCTTCCTTCCTTTACCGGTTTACTACTAAAAGTGACATTTACCGCATTTAAAAGTATACTTTTTTCCTTCGAAACTTTAAAATCAATTTTCTCAAAAACTATAAGGTCTTTTTGAAAAATTGTTTTTTCCTCTTATTCCTAATGATATCCTTAACATATCCTGCAAATTTAGGGTTTCTAGCATTTAAGGTGGATTTGCTATTAACCTTTAAAGTCGGCAGGTTTTTAAATGTGTATTTTTTTTTCCTTTGAAACTTTAAAATCGATTTTCTCAAAAACTATAAGGCCGATTTGAAAAAAAAAATTTTCCTCTTGTAGCCCCTGGGGGCCCCTACAAGCTCTGGGGCCCTGGGGCAGCTGCCTCCTTTGCCTTAATGGTAGCGCCGGCTCTGCCTTTAAATTATCTCACCTTACTTATAAACTCACAATGTATCTCTCCTTAAATGACTTAAAGCGGTATAAAACTCTGACATAATATTCAATAAAAACATGTTTTCCTACTTTGTATAACCCATACAGTTATCATATTTGCTTTTGTGCATACGTATTATTATTCATTTAGAAATTACAAGTTCCCAGAGTACAATTTTTTTTTGCTCTGAGAGCTGAAATTGCATTTTATTCTTAACTGGTTTATTCATACTGTAATGTGTCCAGAAATGCTTTCTGACTGTCTGTCTGTGTTCAGGAGTATCTGTACACTCAGAGAAGTGTTTACATTCCTCACTTGATACAATTAACTAAACACAAGATAATGTTATCTCAAGTTTGGATGCATCCAACATTCCCTGCAGGGAGCTTGTAAGTCCTGTGTTTAACTAGTTGAATGCTGTTCTAGTAAAACAAAAATGGTGGTAGCATATAATATGCTGTAAATAATCTTTTAGAGCAAAGAAGAAATGTTGGGTTTCATAAACTTTAACTCAGAATGTAGCTCTCCTTATCTAACTTAAAGGAATACTATCGATGTATGCATTTATTTGTAAATGCTGTATGTTGTAGCACACATTAGGACAAGTACTAGGAGTAATTTGATTCCTCACACAGCTGTTCCTCTCAGCTGTAAAATCCTCCATCAGTTTTGGCGTCAGTGTTGAATACAAATGTATCTAAATACTGACGGCTCCCAGAGGGCTAGACCATATCTCTGCACAGGGGAGTTGCTATCAACTCCTCAGTTTATAGTTTAATTATCACCTTGCTGAAAGAATCTTGTTGATATGGTGGTAAGGGGTTAAAGATTCTAGCAATGTGAGTTTATTATCTTTGCTTCTCTTGACTGATAAAGATACTAATAATGCTAATTGTAAACCATGGTCTGCCCCTCTCAGCAGCTTGTAAAGTGGATGCAGCCTGGAGTGAATCACCTCAAGCAGGCAGCCAGTCTGAGTGTAAACACAGACTCGTGGTATAGCTAGTTATATTCCAGCAATATTCCAGCTCATTTAGTTACCTGTTACCACCTCAGATCAGCCTATTTCTCCTCATGTCTCCTGCATGCTGTGACACAGTGAAATATATTTGTGAGCTGTGTGACAGAGTAACCAAGCAGCTCAGGTTGACCCAAACTACTATGAGCTGTGTGAGAAATGAATTTTTAAGCAGGGATAGCAAGAGAGAGACCTGGGTGAATAAATAAAGTGCCCCTAGCACTAGTGGTAATGTGTACACTAATATAGAGTATTAAAAAAAAAGTCGTTTCAATCGATAGTATTTCTTTAAAGAGATTCTGAGGTGGTGTTATAACTAGGTACCCATTGACCCTCCCACCAGTGGGTGGAGCGTTATGTAATGATTTATACATTTGTAAAACATTATCTATAAACGAAATACAGCACAATATTTTCATAAACGCTATTAATGCTTATCGTTTACACCCCGCGCCCTTTTTTCCCGACGCCCTTTTTTGACGTACGCATCCTGCTAATCCTCTATCTTTAAAGAGAATCTGTGAATCTGTACTCTAAAATTCTTACAATAAAAAGCATACCATTCTATTCATTATGTTCTCCTGGGTCCCTCCGTGCTGTTTCTGCCACTCCCTGCTGCAATCCTGGCTTGTAATTGCCAGTTTTAGGCAGTGTTTACAAACAAAAGACATGGCTGCTAACAGCATGTGATAGGCTGAGAGTAGCTCAGTGTGTGAGTCATACAGAGCTTGGAGGGGGCCTGGAGAGGGTGTGTATAGCTTCTATCCTATCACAAGCAGACCAGCACATTCCAGCCTGAGTGCCTGAGCCTGACAGAGCTCACAGAAGACAGAAGATTAGATTATATAACAAAGATAACACAGCCACTGTGCAACTAGGAAAGGTTGCAGTAAGCCAGAGCACATAAGAACAGGTATAGGAACTTATAGGATAGAAGAACTAAGGCTGAACATTTTTTTACAGAGTCTCTTTAATACATTTAGTCATAGACCCTGAACAAGCATGCAGATTAGATGTTTCTAACAAACGTCTGACAAGATAAGCTGCATGCTTGCTTCAGGTGTGTGATTCAGACACTACTGATGCCAGAATGATCAGAAGGACTGCCATGTAACTGGTGTGGTCCCCGAAAATGACATTTTAAATCAACTTTCTTTCCCCCAGCCTCATTTAAATGGCTGGAATCATTAAGGAAAATTTTTCATGCCAAACTTAACAAAGAAACACGTTGGAGGCACCCATAGAGACAAAGAATATTCTATGTAATAACTTTCTGTTATCTATGGTAAGAATACAAATTCTTATCTTGTAAGAAGACTCATTGGACTGCAAAAAGTTAACAATTTATTTTGCACTTGGACAATGTGTTTTGCAACTTTACAGTCACTTCCTCAGGTCAAATTGCTATTACATTGCAAATAGCGCGATATTTGACCTGAGGAAGCGACTGTAAAGTTGCGAAATGCGTTGTCCAAGTGCAAAATAAATTAACTTTTTTTTCAGTCTAATGAGTCTTCTTACAAGGTAAGAATTTTTATTCTTACCATAGATAACAGAAAGTTATTACATAGAATATTCTTTGTCTCTATGGGTGCCTCCAACATGCTTGCTTGTTAAGTTTGATTCAACCTACCTGGTGGGGTATTCGTCAATATAGTTGTATAGGGCGAAATTCTTTTGGAGCAGCGACCACCAAGGCCGAGTGGAGACGGTACTTCTCCACATGCATTGATGAGTGGTTGCCTTTAAGCTTAGACCATTTGTGTGACAATGACACACAATATTGGGCTCCCGGCGTCCCTGTTTTTTTGTGTTTCTACTAGTCTGATCTTTTCATGCCAAGGTAAATTAGAAATCCCTTTGCAGAAGTTCCTCCAAGCACCCAGCTGTGTCAAGGGCCCCTGTAAATCAGGCCCTCACACTCTAAGATGACAGAACTAGTGTTGGGCGAACACCTAGATGTTCGGGTTCGCGAACGTTCGCTGAACATCGCTGCGATGTTTGGGTGTTCGCGCCGAACTCCGAACATAATGGAAGTCAATGGGGACCCGAACTTTTGTGCTTTGTAAAGCTTCCTTACATGCTACATACCCCAAATTTGCAGGGTATGTGCACCTTGGGAGTGGATACAAGAGAAAAAAAAATATTTGAAAAAGAGCTTATAGTTTTTGAGAAAATTGATTGTAAAGTTTCAAAGGAACTACTATTCCCAGCAGACACAGAGTGGCAGTAAACACAATGCTATATAGTGTGGCTGAGCGAGGTACACAGAGTGGCAGTAAACAGAATGCTATATAGTGTGGCTGAGCGAGCGGTGTACTACTATTCCCAGCAGACACAGAGTGGCAGTAAACAGAATGCTATATAGTGTGGCTGAGCGAGGTACACAGAGTGGCAGTAAACACAATGCTATATAGTGTGGCTGAGCGAGCGGTGTACTACTATTCCCAGCAGACACAAAGTGGCAGTAAACACAATGCTATATAGTGTGGCTGAGCGAGGTACACAGAGTGGCAGTAAACAGAATGCTATATGGTGTGGCTGAGCGAGCGGTGTACTACTATTCCCAGCAGACACAGAGTGGCAGTAAACAGAATGCTATATAGTGTGGCTGAGCGAGGTACACAGAGTGGCAGTAAACACAATGCTATATAGTGTGGCTGAGCGAGCGGTGTACTACTATTCCCAGCAGCGACACAATGACTGGGGGGACCCTGGCTAGCGTGGCTGGAGCGTGAACTACCCTGCCTGCCTACCCAAAGCTAAACCCACAGACAAATGGCAGAGATATGACGTGGTTCGGGTATTTATTTACCCGAACCACGTGACAGTTCGGCCAATCAGAGCGCGTTCGGGTCCGAACCACGTGACCCGTTCGGCCAATCACAGCGCTAGCCGAACGTTCGGGGAACGTTCGGCCATGCGCTCTTAGTTCGGCCATGTGGCCGAACGGTTTGGCCGAACACCATCAGGTGTTCGGCCGAACTCGAACATCACCTGAACAGGGTGATGTTCTGCAGAACCCGAACAGTGGCGAACACTGTTCGCCCAACACTAGACAGAACCAATTGAAAGAGTTCTGTCCTAGACAGATGGGCTTTAAAGAGACACTGAAGCGAAAAAAAATATATGATATAATGAATTGGTTGTGTACTATGAATAATTACTAGAAGATTAGCAGCAAAGAAAATATTCTCATACTTTTATTTTCAGGTATATAGTGTTTTTTCTAACATTGCATTATTCTATAATATGTGCAGATTACACAACACTCAGCATTCAAAATGATTCTTTCAGAGCAGCCTGTGAAGTAATGACCTCTCCTCTAGCAGAGAAAAAGTAAACAGTTCACTTACAGTTGAGATAATAAAAGTCAGATAACAGCCCTCTCCAGGACTAACTTAGTCGGAGAGCTTAATGGCTTGTTTGCATAGAGATAACAACTGGAGTTTCTCAACTCTTCCTGTACTGGAAACAATTAGACTGATGTATCTGATCTTAATGTTTTATTTCTTAGCTGTACTACACATACAAATCATAATATCAAAAAAAAAAAATTCGCGTCAGTGTCTCTTTAAACTCAGCAGGTCTTGTCACCTCTCTGTATAGCTGGGAAAACCAAACTCCCCAGCTAGTAGTTATAACCTCATGGTGAATTGGGATCATGGTGAACTGTCGCCTCTGGAAGTCTCTAGTAGAGGCCTGCAGCGGGTCGGGTACCTGCGGGTAACCCGAAATGCGGGTCGGGTTCAGGTACCCAAATTGATTTACGCTGCGGGTGCGGGTAGGGTTGCGGGTAGCGGTCTGCTGGAGGGGGAGAGAGCTGAAGGAGGGGACCCAGGTGAGGGAGGGGGGGTTCTGGCCCCCCTCCCTGCCGCTGTCCCAACTGCCTCTCCTTCAGCAACTGGCTACACTGGGGACAACTATGCTGGCTACACTGGAGACAACTATGCTGGCTACACTGGGGGCAACTATGCTGGCTACACTGGGGACAACTATGCTGGCTACACTGGGGGCAACCAGACTGGCTACACTGGGGGCAACTAGGCTGGCTACACTGGGGACAAGGACAACTAGGCTGGCTACACTGGGGACAACTATGCAAATGTGCACTTTAGAAAAAAATGTAAAAAAGCGGGTAGCGGGCCTGCAGGTCGGGTGCGGGTAGCGGTTCTGCGGGTGCGGGTCGGGTTGCGGGTATCAAATTCACCAGAAAGCGTGTCACAGGTCGGGTGGAAGTAGCGAGTCGCGGGTCGGTTGCAGGTATGAAAAAGTGGACCCGCGCAGGCCTCTAGTCTCTAGTACATCTGTCCACACAGACAGGAGAAGCTTGCTAGTGAGAAAGGATTGAAGCTTGCTAGCCAGAGGTAAATCATACTTCACCTATCATGGAAAAAAGAAACATGGTGTCAGGTTTTTTTTTCTGTGCATGAAAAAAGCATTTGGTGTAAACCAGCATATTGATTAACATGGGCTTTCTAAGTCTAATGCATTTTCGTGTACAGACAGCCGCATGTAGTACACAGGGGGCCTTACTGAGGCAATAGCAAACTGCTGTCTAACGTTTGTTTAGCCATGAATTGTAACACTTTAAGAGAGTAGATGTTTGAATATGAAATTAAAAAAAAAAATCAATGAAAGCCTCTATCTATTATTGATTGACATAATGATCAATCACTCATTTGAAATTCCCTTTCTTTATCTCAATCAAGCACAGGCGGGAGAACAGAGATAGCAAAGTATGCGTACCTTTGTACTGCCCTGAGCTTTATAAAGTGGTGAAAACACATTGATACATTTTAAAACTGATTGTTTTATTTTTTTATTTTTTGCCAAAATCTGTTTAATATCGAATGGCACAAGGTATAAACCATCAGCCGTTTTCAGATCAGAGACCACTGGCATTTCCAAGTGGAAGATAGTACAAGAGTGGTGCTGCAGGAAATCAGGTCAGTCTATCAACTGCACCACAGTGTGGTCAGAGTTTCTGACACTTTGTAGTTAGTCAGGTGTGGCTACATCCTGTCAGTGGGCACTGCAGGCCCAGGAAACAAGGAAGTGGACACTAGTTTGGGGGTCAGAAAGGCCACGCCATGTCAAGTAAGAGGATGGTTCATCTCAGGTTTTCATGTTGGGTTCTGTTCATGTAAGGGCTAAGATCTGCAACCACGGTATCTCTACCCCCTTCCTTCCAGATGTAAAAGGGTACAAGGCCACAAGATATATGGCATGAAATATCTGTTAGACACACTTTACATACTGTAATAGATTATTTTAGGTACATTTTCCCCTGTCATGTGACCAAATGTGCCGCACCAGCCGGCCATCGTGCTCCCATTATCATCCTCCCCCCCCCCCCCCCCCCTAAATATTTAAAGATTTAAATCTGGAGCCGCCACTGGATGAAGGTGAAAAATTTGCATCAGGTGCAGAGATTACAGGGGCAGCATTTTTTGTGTGTGTTTACACTAACAGCATGCAGTCAGAGTAGGAGGAGAGCGAGGTGAAGAGGTCTTCCTTGATGAAAAGCAGCTTGTTGTGCTGTGTGAAGAGTATGACAGTGATTGAGGAGGGGGAGGCAGGAGAGTAGCAGTGTTTCACAGCAGACGGGAGGAGGTAGCACTGCTGTCCTGATTGAGGAGGAATGGAATGGCTAAGGCCTCATTTACACTTAATCAGTTGATACACATTTTTTTTCTTCTCCATGGCAGTGCATAGTGAAAAAGATTTCAGTTAAAACGTGTTAAGTGTAAACTGTGCCATAGGAAAACATGGGCATTACTTTGAAAATCAGTTGTTCTTTTAGTTATAACTGAGAGCAACTGATTAAGAGTAAACTGGGCCTGAGGGTGAGCATTTTGTTTGTCACAGACTCACAGCCAGCCACTACTTGCATACTACTTTCTAGTGCAGAGATTTTGTATTGTTTGCCTAGCTTGGTTCACTGTATTGCACCAGATCTAGCTAGTATCCCTTGCATATGTTATATATTGGTTAATCGCCAATACATACATATTCTAGTCAGCATTTGTTATTTTCCTTGTATTTGTGCTACGGTGATATACCAGTGCCGCTGATATATACGTACTCGAACTGTTGATATCCTGTGTTTAGCTAGTCAGTTTTTAGCATGTTTTGGTAGGTTGCGCTTATCGTGATCACCCGTGCTTAGCTAGCATAGTCCTGTTCGTGCAAGGTAGCCATTGCTGCGGTTGCTATTGGTTACCTCACTCTTGTCTTTGTGAATGCTTGCTGTCACTGAGGCAGTGACTAGATGAGCAAGCATTCATTCTGTCAGCCTCTGTCCTCCTAGTCCTGTCCTTGCGAGGTAGCCATTGCTGCGGTTGCTATTGGCTACCTCACTCCAGTTTGTCTAGTCTCATTTGTGAATGCTTGCTGTCACTGAGGCAGTGACTAGATTAGCAAGCGTTCATTCTGTCAGTCTCTGTCCTTATTTCTCAGTGTTTTGGACAATAGATGCTCAGCGCTGCTGTTGTGGCTGAGCAAACCATTGTTAAGTATAGTTTGTGTTTGCTCGGAGCTGCGCTCGCTCTGCACGCCACATCTCCTGCTGGGGTCCCTCTGTCTCCTCTTTCAGTGCATTAGCACTATACCCTGAGATTTCATAGTTTTATGCCTTGCTTGCGTTTTGCGTGTGTGTCTCCTTCACGTCAGGGTGTGCATTGCACGCTGACCATGGAGGGTACACCACCAAACGTTACATCCAGGCAACTGGTATTGTTTAAAAGGAAATAAATATGGCAGCCACCATAACTCTCCTACCTCAGGTTCCCTTTAATTCACAAATAAGCCAACCCTCATTTTTGAGCCCTATTTTCATGGAAACCTTTCTCAGCCTTTTAGCTAAACTGCTTAATGAGGTGTGATGGGGTGTGTGCTTTGCTTAAATATTTTAGCACGGGAAGGTGTCCGTCTTACTCATCTCTAAAGGAAATTGGGGGGTGGGTAATATGTATCCATAATCCATTCCTTAGCTTTGGAAGAATCTACGTGCTATGCCACAGTTGAATTATTCTTGCAAATCATTGCTATGAACCCCTATTAGAATTTCCTGTGTTCCTGGAACTTAAACACTTTCCACTAAAATTCTGTGATGGCTCAGTGACTCATAAAACCCAATGACACATTTAACATAATATGGCACAAATGAATAAATGGCCAGCAATGAATAGTCTTCTTCACATTAAATACCATGTAATTTATGTACAATAGGAAGCTATAGACATACAATTCACTATTCAAGAGCCGTTCTTATTACTGAAACAGAGATTTTGCTGTTTGTGCAGAAAATGTACACCACTATTCCTATTATAATTTTTTGAGCTATTTAATTATAAAATACCCATAAAACTGTCAGCTGAAATAAAAAAAAGAGGGAAACAGTATTTCAGCAGTGCCTACCAGCACTAAATATTTTGGGATTCAATTAAGGCATTAAAACATATAATCAAGAGATAGAGATCCTGATTTACTTTACTTTTTAGTGCATATAACTGCCTTTTTATCTACAGTACTGGATTATCCTTGTTTTGGTTTCATCCTATTCAGGCTAAGAGGTGTTGCATACAGATGGCCACCAGAGAAGTAAGGGTGGTATATGATTGTTTCACGCAATAATAACTTTTGAGGCAGGTCCTGAGTTATTGCAATATAGCTGTTGTTATTTTCTCTTTAGTATAACAAAGAATTGCATTCTGCTTAATGCAAATTCCTTCCTCTGTATTTCAGAGGCTTGCAATTGTATGATAGCTTAAGCTTACCTCAGCACCTCCCTGCCCATTTTATAAGTCACACAGAAGCAGCTCTCCCATTAAACGTCATACTTATCTAACTGGTTGGCCTCTCACATCCTTGTCAGTATTTCTAAAGCCTCGTACACATACCTGACTTAAATTAGCTGAGGTTGCCGATAATGACTGCATTAACTGACAATCAGGCATTTGTACACAATCTGATGTCCCCCGAAGCCTTTTTTTTTAACTGTTTGTGGAAACGGGTAAGGGGTACATTAGTACCCCTATACTTATTTCATTTGGGGAGGGGACAGGCACCTGGGAGTCCGCTTGTTAAAGGGGACATCTAGATGCCACCATGAAGCCCCCCTCCCCAGGGTGTCGATGGCCCACACCTCCTCCTGGGCACCCGAGGTGGAGAATAGCCCCTTGTACATGAATTGGACAATGGCACTGAGGGAGTGTGGAAGGCTTGGCTGCCCCTCTCTGTCAGAGGCCCCTCTGCCCCATACCATGGACCATAGTTCATAGCTCAGATTATTTTAGTTTAAAAAAAAAATTATAATAAAACAATAGCAATATACGTAAATGCACAAAACATCAGGCAGAGAACACAACAGCAAATTGTGAAAACAGCATTACAAAAGAGCCAATATGGTGCAACAATCCAGTGCTGCACCCCATTATCGCAAGGTGCCAGGGGTCCACAAGGGAGCAACCCCTTCTCTAAGCAAGATGATAACTGTTGAAGGGTAAATCTTAAGGTCCAGTCCTGTAGCAATTATGATCATGAAGCCTGCAAGTCTAGACTTCGCATTCAGAAATCCTTTGGAGAGATCAGGGACCACAACAGATCATACAACCGAACCCTCCCCTTTCAGCAAGCATAAGCCAACAGCAAGAGATAAAAGAAAAAAAACATAACCTACATGAATACAGATTCAGAATATATTAGGCATAATTAAGACAGTAAGGGCCATCAAATAATTTCCGAAGGGAGCACGCCCATTAACTCCCAGCAATGAATGTGTGTCCACAGTAATATAAAAATTAGCATGACTACATAGAGAAGAAGAGAAAAAAAGGAAAGTAAGAAAAAAGAGCAAGAAGGAATAGAAAAAAGAAACTAGTCAAAGAAAATCTCACCCAGACCCTGAACCTGAACATATCCTAAACACTGGGCAGACTCATGAATCACCAGGGAATAGGAACACTTACACCAAGGGGCAACTAATCTTAAAATGCACATAGAGAGGACATCACCTTTTTATATTCATCAGACATAACCATATAAACATATGCCTATGAATCCAAGTCTTTGAGTATGCCTCATATCTGAGTACTGGTCATGGATTCCATTTTATCTACAAAATTTAATTTCCTGAATCCATTCTCGAATAGGAAGCACACCAGGTGACTTCCAGTGTCTAATGTTTAGTCAAAGACTTCGTACATTTTTTAAACTTTTAAATGATTTAGTGGTGTAACCCGATTTAAACGTTAGCACCAGGACCCGGCTAAGGGGAATCCACCAGACACTGACTCAGATGAAATTATCAAAGATTTATTTGCAACCTAGCCGTGGTCACTGTTAGCTTCAATCAACCTGTAACACTTCCACAACACACCTCCCTTGCACATCACATGTCAAAATACACAATCCCCAAGTCTTCACAGCCGATACACCGGTAAATGCTGCAGAATAAATAGGTTAAGTTACATACAAATTATATAAGAAATTTGAGCTACAAAGGTCTTCTTGTACAATAATCAATCACTTTACAGCATGTTTATATCACAGTACCACTGTTGGGGCGTGGGCTGGGGAAGGGGATGGTCTACTGAGCAATTTCAGTTCCTAAACAGTTCTCAGTCCCTTGCAACCATGTCCAAGCTATATTGCTCAGCAAAACCTTGGGGGAACTCATGACAGTTCTTAAAATGGTACTGTATAGTTGCACAGTTCGTTGGTTGATCCCAAAAGGATGTTCACCTTGCTCACAGATCTCTTAGACTCTTTACCCTTGATAATATACCACAAACCCACTATACACTTAACACAGCTGTCTGGATAGGGCCTGCCAAAATAAAGAAACAAAATAAAATATAAATCAAATAAACAAAAAGGTTAGGAAAATAAAAGTAAAAAAAAATTTAAAGATAAAGTGACCAATGCACCTAACTATGCCACCCAAATCACTCTCCCACAATAACACTCTCTTTTAGTGCACTTTGACTTTTAGGCTGAATAAGCTCTAATTTAGAGTTGATCCAAAAATGTACTCCAAGTAAGTAAACTCTGTATCTTGGTCAGATGACAGTTCACTTATTACTGTAGCACACTCTAGTATCACAAGACGCAATGCAACTCTTCCTTTTTCACTTATCTTCTTTTAATACTGAAAGGTTCTCTTTTACTCTCACAGCCTTAGTAATTTCCGGGTTCTTTAGGACCGTGTACTTAAGTAATATGCATAAATCACACTTTGGTTCACTTCTTGTATCAAACTCTCAGAAACACTTCAGATCATAGCACAGAAGAATAATTGAACGTTAACTCTTGACTTGAAACAGACTTGACAGGAACAATGTCCCTATAACAGGACTTAATGCAAGCGGGGGGCTGTATCAGCTTTTCAGGGTAGTTATGGAGGCTGTTAATGTCTCTTAATGACAGCAAGGCCTTTACTCTCAATACACTCCATAAAAGAGGCAGAAGATTTCTTCACTTTAGCTGGGCAGCTCTTTCTTGCATCAACAACTGTATCAACAACACAAGGTTTCTGTATCTTTAAAGCTTTTGCACACAAAGAGTCTCTAGTTTCAGCACTTGGAACAGAACTGACCTCTCCAGGTTCTGGGTTGCTATATTTCTATCTCAGCAAGCTTCCGCTGGACCCTGGCTACTAACTGAACACACACTGTAACTTGAAGTTGGCTCTCAGGCCTAATACTCATCTGGCTGCCGGGGTCCTTTCTGTCCGGACAAGCTCGGATGGACTCTGTGCAAGCTGCCTCTGTTCTCCGGTCACTGTCTGGCCGGGTTGCCTCTGCCTTTCTTGCTCCACTGTAGTCGCTGCGTGGCCGCCGGGTCTCCTCTTAGTCTCCGGGGTTTCAGCCAGTTCCCTCCGGCTACACTCTTCTAGCTCTGCCCCTCTGCGCCTGTGCTGTAGCTTCCGACAGGCTGCGCGGGGCTTCTGGAAAGTTTTGTGTGCTTTGGTCGCTTAGCAACAGTCTATGCGACCATGACAGCGCCTTCTCTCCTCTCCCATGCACCGCTTTGGTTCCACGGACAAGCATCTAAGGCGAAACTTAAGGTGGCCACACACGATACAATAAAATGATCCGATTTTACAGTGATTCGATAAAAACGATCGTATCTTTCGAAAAAATCGAAAGCTTTTTTTTCATTCGACTGAAAAATCCGATCGGATTTTCTGTTTTTTTTCTACTTAAATCAATCCAGAATGCCAGATATTTCTGTTCAATTTCTACTAAAGATTGTATGGTGTGGGTTGGATTGTGTGTTTATTAATATACACACCCTAGCAATTTTCCAAGAGTTTCCAATCATTTTTATCATAATTGAGGAAAAATTGAACATAGGTGTGTGGTACATTGATCATATTTTTGAAATGTTACAATCAGCCAGAAAAATTTATTGCAATTCTTAAATTGTACAGATATTTAAAAAATTGTATGGTGTGTGGCCACCTTTAGACTTAAGGTGGCCACACACCATACAATTTTTTAAATATCTGTTCAATTTAAGAATTGCAATCAATTTTTCTGACTGATTGTAACATTTCAAAAATATGACCAATGTACCACACACCTATGTTCAATTTTTCCCCCAATTATGATAAAAATGATTGGAAACTCTAACAAAATTGCTAGGGTGTGTATATTAATAAATTGACAATCCAACACACACCATACAATCTTTAGAAAGATTGAAGAAAAATATCGGGCAGTCCGGATCGATTAAAATCGAAGAAAACGGGAAATCCGATCGGATTTTTCAGTCGAATGAAAAAAAAAGCTTTCGATTTTTTCGGGAGATATGATCGTTTTTATCGAATTACTGTAAAATCGGATTATTTTATTGTATCGTGTGTGGCCACCTTAAGATGCTAAAGTTACCTCACACATAGAAATACATTAGCAAAACTTTTGGGACCCTCTTTTACAGGGTTACAGTGGTATTGTGGAGCAAATAATATGAGGGGTCATCCAATGGGTCCCTCTTGGTCAAATGCTTAATGGAGCATTGGAACCTGCGTCTAGAATGGCCTAATCTCAGGACAATGCCAAAATATGTGTAAAGGCGTGCCCTCCTCTCGGCTACACCTCCAGCAAAGCGGATCTGCATTGGGGTAAATTTTACATAGCCTGTTAGGTGAATAGTACCATTTAGTTATTATGTTCCTGAATTCTCAAGGAAATAGAAGACTTCTGGTTCAGGATCAATATCTTGGAACATTGGTCATCCGAGAACTCAGTGGACAGATCAGCTTACCATCTGCATCTAAGTCCATTACCCCAAGTAGGGTCTGGAATTATCATCTGATATATGATAGAAAGGGATTGTTTAATTTGGCCGGTACTCAGGCATAGCAGCTCAAAATGAGCAAGGGGATGTGAGAGTCTCTCTTTTGTGCTAACAGATTGTAAGAAGTGTTGAAACTGCATAAGACTCCAAGGCCCATATGCAATTTACTTTTTCTCCTGAGTTTTCTCCTAGGAGATAATATTTCTTCTTTAATTTAAATTAACCTTTTAGCACTTTTCAGGTGGAAGGTACTGTCAAATGTATTTTGAGTATTTGTTGGCTTGCTGGTGGGGTAAATGGCATTTTATTTACAAGTTGTGAAAATATCACCTCGGAGAAAACTCAGGTTAAAACGTGAATTGCATATGGCCCCAAAAGTGTCTAAAAAGGGGCTATTAAACTTATCTTTCAGTAGAGTCAAAGGGACCCAGGAACTCTTATTCTGTTTCAGCTGCTGTGGCTATGTAATTACCATATATACTCGCATATAAACCAAATTTTTGAGCACAAAAAATGTGCTCAAAAGTCCCCCTGTCAGTTTATATGCAAGTCATCTACTTTATATGGCAGTTTTTGTGTGGAGCTTCACCTTGTCCTGAGCCCCGGAGTGACCAGAGATGATGCCGGTGCATGCAGGATGGCAGCCATTTCGTCAGACGTGCTTCCGGAGATGATCGGGGCACATCGGGACAGGAGCTCCTCCACTTTTAACCACTCATGGATCCTATGTGCACATGGGTGGCCAGAATGTGTTACGCAGCGGGCATCCAGTGCTGTGAGAGGCAGAGCCTGCACAGTCGCTTGTGCAATGATCGGGGATTCCCTCCTCCGTGCAGTACCCAGTGTCTAAAGACGCCACTAAATGGCGTCATCTATACGAGACACACAGTGAAGGCTGGACGGAAGTGGGAATCCCCGATCATTGCACAGGCGACTCTGCAGGCTCTCTCATTGACAGCACTAGATGCCCACTGTGTAACACATTCTGGCCACCCACGTGCAGGCAACACAGAATCCATGAGTGGTTGAAAGGAGCTCCTGTCTCGCTGTGCACAGATCATCTTTGGAAGCACAGGTGGCCTCCGATCCTGCAGGCATCGGCTGACAGTGGAGGTGCTCCTGTCCCAATGTGCACCGATCATCTTCAGAAGCAGGTCTGGCATCTGATCCTGCAGGGGCGGGCATCAGTTACTGACCACAACCTGCATTACGCTGTAAGGGTAAGCTGGACAGCCTTGTTGACACCAGTCCTGTGAAATGTTTGTAGCAGCTCATTAATTCCTCAGTTGTTGTGGCATAAGATTCAATCAATCATTTGATTGTATTGGTGTATGGCTGTATGAACTGTACATTCCACAAAGTAAAACTAGAAGGAGCATCAGCTTCTGGTTACAGACTGCATCCCTGCTGAAAGTGGAGGAGCTACTTTCCCACTGTGTGCTCTCTATCTCTGGAAGCATGTGTGATTACATGGCTTGCATCCTGCAGGCGCCGGCATCCACTCCGTTTTAACTACTGCTGGCTATTTATATTGGGGGGGGGGGGGGCTTATATGAGAGTAAACAACTTTTTCCTGATTTTTGAAGGGGAAAGTGGGTACCTCGGCTTATATGCGGGTCGGCTTATATGCGAGTATATACGGTACTGATCCCTAGACTGTCCCAAGTCCCAGTGGAATGGCAATAACTTACATAAGGGCAGTATCCACAGATAGGCGACTCAATGGACAACACAGATGAAGATCTTGAAGAGGTTTAATCTTGCAGTGTAGATCTTACAGTGACAAATTCCATAGGTCAAAACAAAGTAGCTTTACCAGGTACAGAGAGAAAGATGCAGCACATACTTACAGATACTTGTCTGCATAGATATTGACTATGGGAGGAGTGGCTACATGGGAGGAACCCAACTACAGGGAAGAGAGTGGAACAAACTAGCTACAGGCAAACTTATCTGATGAACAATCATAACACGTGTTCATGTATGTGAGACACAACAACTCTGTTTGATAAAGTCTTGACCCCGTAAGGAATCGCCCATGCACCAACACTCATATCTCTGAGGGTGACAGCCAAATGGAAATTGTTGTCTAAAATTGGAATAAGGGGAGAAGGCCATGAATAAATATATTTTTATAGTGCCTAAACTTAGAGAGAGAGGAAAGTAGAATGTATAGAGATAAAAGTCCCATGTACCTTAGGGGCTGACCATGGTAATAAAGTTAGATCAGATCAGTAACAGGCAATTCTTGTTCGAGCTGGACCCAGCACTTTTGGTTGTGGTGTCTGTGCCAATCAACTAGACAAGGGAGGCAGCAGCATGATATTTGAGAAAGTCAGGAACAGCTAGTCCACCTTGCAACTTGGGAAGCACCATGGCTGTATGTCTGATTCGTGGGGGTCTGGCATTCCAAATAAACCTAGTGACTTGTGTTTTAAGATCCCTAAAATGATCCAGAGGTAGTGCAATAGGGAGGGCCTGATAAAGGTATAGTATCCTCTGCAAAATATTCATTTTTAATATATTGACACGGCCTAGCCAGGAAAATTGCATTCTATTCCATCAAATCAGATCCTGTTTAATCACTTGTAGGAGAGGTGGGAGATTCAATTTGTATAAGTGGGTGAGGGAGGCAGGTAACTGTACACCCAGGTATTGGATAGTTAAAGGGACCCTTTGGTGCTACTCTTCTCACCTTATTTTCAGTACCTCTTTGCTTGCTGGGAGTTGATCGATATATTAATATATTGATATGGTGAAAAACAGGTAAGCCAAATAATATAGGAGAAAAGTTTAGTGCATCACAGTTCTTAAAAAGATGTCCAGTTTAAAGTCTTTATGTTTTGCTTTGGGCCTATTAGGGGCCCTCCTTCATCCTTTTTATTACCTTTTCATTGGTGCTATACTGGTAATGATCACCTCTATATGTGCATTGAATAGTTATAATCCTTAACCAACTGTTTCCTTACTCTGATTACACCTCTCTGACACTAAAATTGTCTTTGGTAGGTTTTGGGGCTTCATATCAAAAGAGTGCATGTGGCACTCGCACTGGGACCCCAAGCTCCTCAGCTACACCACTGCAAATATCCTTATAGCTTGATAATAGGTAGCTGCCAGATTGCAAAACAAGACCGCCCATATTATTACCAAACGTATTGTGAGACATGGAGATGGTCAAGCATTAGGGTGACAACAAGGGGGAGGGGCATTACAGGGAAGGATGAACGGAATGCTCCTCTCACTGTGCAAGTTAAACCACTGTACGGTAGTTAGAACTGCCCATGAAAATCACAGAGTTTTGTAATGTCACACACAGGTGTTAGGCACCTGGTTTCCAGGAGAGTAGACCCTGTCTACACTGAACAGTACATTTCAAGAACAAAAATTGCCATGGATACATGTCTCCCATGGCAATGCCCAGCTACCCATGCCCTTTTAAAAAATAATAATAATTAGCCTAATTGTGCTAAGAATAGGGACAACTCGAACCAAAGTTTGCCTCCTATAGCCTACATTGAGGTTAGCAAATCAACTTTTACCTTTGCAAGGTTTTTAAAAAGTTGGCCATTCACCTGGCAAACTGCACCGCCCTTCACTAAAAGGAGAGACATGTTTCTAATCTGAATAACATATACATTTAGTGCTAGTTCACAGTGCTCAGTTGTGTTGCAGAATAATTCTGCATGTCAACTCACTGCCCATACAATTCTCTGAGCCTGTTCACAGTTGTGTGCGTTACTCTAACTCGCTGCATGCAGGCTTTGTATTAAAGTCTATGTCCAGTCTCCATTTGATTAAGGACGTGCAACGTCCGAAACATGTCAGCATGTGGTGTGGGATTTTAGCCTTTATGTGTTTGATTTAATAAAGCCGGTTTGATCCTACCGACATTGTGCGGAACTCACTTTCTACAGTCTCCATTGCAGTTCACATTCATTATATCATGTGCATTATGCAATTGCCCACTGTGAACCTAGCCTAAGGCCGGTTCCACACTGTAAACTGGCAGTAGCAGTGTGATACAATCAGATGATTGCATCACACTGCAACACTTAAAATAACCTTCAGGGATTTCCACATTAATAAGTGGTAATCCCCCTTCTGGCTGGAAACCAGAAAGGAAGTGAGGCTCCCTAGGGCTCACTTCCTGTAGCGGGAATACGAATTGCTCTGAAGTGTATTGAAAAAATGTGGTTCTGCGCATGTGCCCTGCAATACCAATGTGAAAACCTTTTAAAAACAAAAGCTGCATCGCCATAGACTTACAAGTCACCGCGCATGTTGCCTGACAATGCACTGATGCTCTAGCATCAGATGCAATGTTTCCGGTGCATCGCATCCAGTGGAAAAGGCCTCATGGACTTTCATTGCCTTAGCATCACCCTACAGTAAAAAGGGTAACACGCCGCAATAAAAATGTCCCAGTGTAAAAGGGACCTTGGGCTTGGTTTTCACTGTAGCCGATTTGCAGCATTTACCTGCATGTGAATTTGGAGCTTATTTAAATGCTTCTGATTCACATGTGGGAAAGAAAAATAGAGCCTGCTGCATTTTTCAGATAGCACATCCGAATCCCTATAGCCGTGCATGGCACAGCTAGGGGGATTCAGATGCGTACTCACATCAGCACAATGCAAGCGTCTGTTTCAGATGGATACCAGCACAAGTGGAAATGGGGTCTAAATTTTAGCAGCATACACTCCCAAGTGCATCTAGCACCCCCCACAAATTAACAGATGTGCAGTGTATCTATGTTATACGGATACTCCAGCACTGTCCAGCACTGTCTGACCTAAGCCTACAGCAGGTTCTCCTGTTGGTGTCCCTCCTTTTCCATCCCTGGGACCACCATATTAAAGTCATGGTGGTCATGGCATCAGCAAATGAGGGCAGATACCCTCAAACTGGACATGGACAACAACAACAAAAAACAAAGGCTGTAGTAACCCATTTTCTACATTATCTAGAGCTAAAAAAAAAAAATTCTTGGAACTAAGATGTAAAAGTCCTTGTAGCTCAGAGCACAAACGTTACAACACAAATCTATTTAACCCCAAAATTCAGGTCACCATCTTCATGCTTAATGTGCCATTATCACTCACCCCTGTGTCCCCACTCCTGCAAATGTGCTGTAATCAGGGGAAGGCTGAATAATTGATTGTCATGGCAGTTTCTTGAGGCTTTGGACTAAATTTCCATCGCATCTCAGTAAACCAAGCCAGATCTGAGGCTTCAATAAGGTTAGTAATAATTGCTGTCTTGTTCTTAATGGCCTGGAGGTTACATAAAGCATTTTAATAGGACAGACTCTGCCGCTCCAAGAGGAGCTCCAGCGGATTAATGAGAGGACCCTGGGGAGAGGCAACAGGTAAAAGATTAATATTGTCAGTCAGCCACTGAATAGCGTATTAATCACCCTCCTGTCACTTTGCCAACTCTAGTCCAGTAAGCACTATTGATTCAGAATAAAATTTAAAAAATCAATTTTGAGAAAAACAACATACTTATACTAGCATCCTTTTTTTCTGCATTCAGGGCCGGATTTCTGGAAAGGCCACAAAGGCCCGAGCCTTGGTTGACTGCAGCACGAGGGGGCACCTGAACATGAAAGAGCCGCTGCTATATATAAGAGATGGGGCTGAACATGCGGAGCAACACATGAAAAGGGGATACTGATGCCCATGGGAGCTGTTCATGAAAGAGAGGGGCTACAGTACATGGGTGATACACATGAAAGAGGGCAGCACATGGAATGGGAGGGGGGCTTCTGCACATAAAAGGGGAGGCCTAACATACTTGGCCTAGGGGTACAAAAAGTATAAATCTGGCCTTGGCTGCATTATTGCAGTGCCAACAGTTTGTTGTGACATGTTAGTCGTCAAATTAAACATAAAGGGACTGATTCACTAAGCTTTTGTATTAAATTATCTCATCTTATTTATTCTCACAGCACTGTATAATATGTTGGCGCTTTATAAATACAATAAATAAATAAATACCATATTTTTCGGACTATAAGATGCTCCTGACAATAAGACGCACCTAGGTTTAGAGGACAAAACCAGGGGGAAAAATATATATACTAAACCTGGTGCATCCATGGTAAAGGGGCAACTTGTAGATTAAGCCCTCTTGTACCTCCTGTGTCCTCCTCTATCCCCCTCTATGCCATTTTGTGTCCTCCACTATGTCCCTTTGTGTCCCTGTGTCCTCCGTTTGTCCTCCTGTGTCCTCCTCTGCATGGGCACATTGCGGCGGGTTGGAAGTTCGTATTGTTGGGCGTTCACAGGTCAGGATCTCCCTGCATTTGGACTATAAGACGCAGTGACTTTTTTCCCCCACTTTTGGGGGAGAAAAGGTGAGTCTTATAGTCCAAAAAATACAGTAAATAAAGAGACTCTGAAGTCCCATAAAATTTGGGTTTTTATTTTAAAAATCTCTTTAACATCAATGCCCTAACTAAAACACAGATTGATTGAAAGAGGCGCCCTGGTGGTTTATAAAAGCACTTAAAAGCAGTTTAAAATGACAAAATATTTTGAGGTAGCTTACCTCAAATAACGAAAATCATTGACGAATCAAGGATTTTATTAATAGCACAGGCAACGCGTTTCACGGGTCTGAGCCCGCTTCCTCAGGCCAAGTAACAGTGCCAAACTACAATGAAACAGTCAGCATAGGGAGAGGCTCCCTATGCTGACTGTTTCATTGTAGTTTGGCACTGTTACTTGGCCTGAGGAAGCGGGCTCAGACCTGTGAAACGCGTTGCCTGTGCTATTAATAAAATCCTTGATTCATCAATGATTTTCGTTATTTGAGGTAAGCTACCTCAAAATATTTTGTCATTTTAAACTGCTTTTAAGTGCTTTTATAAACCACCAGGGCGCCTCTTTCAATCAATCTGTGCATTATATACCCCCATACCTTATGGTCTGAGGGGTCGGGACAGAATACGCGTGGCTTCCCACGGTAGGAATCTGTCTCCCTTCTTTTTCCAAGGAGAGCGACCGCATCCAGATCCCTAGGGGTCACCCCGAGTGGAGTCGGGTTTGTTGTCTCCACCTGCTTCCTGTGGTCGGTTGCCCCACTGCAACCCACCTTTGTGAGTAGCTTTTTTCCATTTCTTATATCCACCATTGGTTTGACATATTACACTATTGGGCTCCCGTCCCTGTCTCCTGTGTTTTTTCTCCAGAGGGTGCACAGACACCCACACTTTGCCACGCCCTAACTAAAACACTGCCTCCCCACAGCTGCACACTAATTTAATCCCCCCAAACTCCCCGGGCACACTTTGGGGAGCGCTTCTGTGAGAGGCAGAGCTTTTGACTGCAGCTCTGCCTCTATCAGCGTGCATCAGCGTGGATTGCCGCCTCCGCCCGCCCCTCTGTCTTTTTTCACTGAGAGGGGCAAGGGAGAGGCGGAGATACACGCGGATTGACTCGCATGGAGGCAGAGCTGCAGCTGAAAGCTCTGCCTCCCAGGGCAGCAAAATGCACGACCAAGAAAGTCATGGATTTTTGCTGGGGAGTTTGCAGGGATTTAGTTAGTGTTCAGCCGCGGGATGCAGCATTTTAGTTAGGGCAATGATGTTAAAGAGATTTTTAATATAAAAACCTGACTTTTCTGAGACTTTAGAGTCTCTTTAAATGACTTAACTCATGATTTACCTCTTCTTAACTAACTTAAAGGGAACCTTAACTGCTGCGGAAAAATAAATTCACTTACCTGGGGGCTTTCCCAAGCCTCCTGCAGCCGTCCTGTGCCCGCGCCAGTCCTTCGGTGCCCTCCGGTCTCCCTCCGCCGCTGAGTTTCGATTTCGGACGACTGCCAGTCGTCCTGGGGCCTCTTCCGCATTCCTTGTCGTAAACTGCAGTAAAGCGCGTCCGCATGACGTCAAACGCGTCATGCGGACGCGCTTTACTGCAGTTTACGACCAGGAATGCGGAAGAGGCCCCAGGACGACTGGCAGTCGTCCGAAATCGAAACTTAGCGGCGGAGGGAGACCGGAGGGCACCGAAGGACCGGCGCGGGCACAGGACGGCTGCAGGGGGCTTGGGAAAGCCCCCAGGTAAGTGAATTTATTTTTCCGCAGCAGTTAAGGTTCCCTTTAACGCATGGTTTAGCTCTCCTTATTTGACATAACTCATAGTTTAGCTCTCCTTATCTATTCATTTCATTAATTATCTGTCCTTATTTTTTATCTCATGCATTAGCACTCCTTACAGTTTAGGTGAAAAATAATTAACCTTTTTGTGAATCAACCCCAAAGTTTGCAGAAAAAGTGTGTTAAGTCATTGGTTAACTTATACAATTATGACCCTCCCCTGACCTGCAAGAAAAGTCAAAAGGGCCAGATTAACATTTCAGAAACTTATGGGCACACATCACCTTGAGGTTGCTTTATTAAACTAACTTGGTGCCATTAACAGGCTCTTAAATTCTTATATCAACATTTAATGACATAAAATCATAACTCAATAACTTTAAGCCATGATTAGAAAGTGTTTTATTAGTTATGTGCATAAATGAATACCTATGCGCTACACTGCATACAAAGTATCTCAGCCTGTATTACTGAATGATTCATGACAGGTTTTAAAGCCAACCAAGGTTGTAATGATGAATAACAATAATGTAAACTTCTTGGACAGTTATACAAGAATCGGTGGGCTCCAGGGGCAGTAGCTCAACTGCTCACCAATAAATCAGTACCCTTATAAAACTCATTGGCAAGACCACCATGACCACTCGCATTGGCAAGACCACCATGGCCATTTTGGTCCAAAAATTTTCCGAAGCTGTGGCCACTTCCACCGGTGTTGCCCGCCTCCAGTTTGGCAGCCACCTATTAGGGAGCGGCTGGTAACACAGGTCAAGTGCTTTTGCCGATGGGGAGGCAGAATTTCAAAAGAGTATTGGTTTACAGGCGAACAGGTGAGTTACTGCTCCTGACACCTGCTGATTCTAGTATAACTGTCCAAGAGGTTAAAATTAAAGTTATGCTGCATTTTACTGGAGGTCTTCTTTAAGCTGCTTTTCATTGTTTAAGACCTCCCTGAAGCAATGGGCACAGTTCTGTGAGATGGTTTGGCAACCCCCTAAAAGGCAAACTTTCACTCACCTCTACTGCTGAAAGGCATAACACCTAATAACACCAGCTTGTTGTGATAAGTCAGACACTAAAGAAATTACAGGCTCCACCTTTATAACTGGAGAGTTAATACAGAAAATCACACTCTAAGTTGTGTATGTTTAGCTTTTCTTTTTAACTTATTGCTTTAACAACAATAAAACTTAGTTGTTGTGACAAGTCAGACCTCAAATAAATTACAGATTCCCTTTATAACTGGATAGACTGAACAACTAAACATATACAGTAGGCTGTGAGCTTTAATAAAAAAAAAATAATTACAACAGAAACAAAAAATTACAACAATAACAAAAACTACTTTGAAAACTTAAACTGCAGACAAATGCAGTCCAGCTGAAGGTATCAACAGCAAGCTCTGAGGGCAAGACTCAGGCTGCTTCTCTGCATTACCATGCTGTTTGTGCTACAGGAAGTGGATGGACTCTTCACCAGTTACTTAAAGCGGATCCGAAATTAAAAACTAACTATAACAAGTAACTTGTCTATATATCTTAGCTAAAGTTTAGATAGTTTACACAGCAGCAAATCTAGCTGCAAACAGCTTCAACAGTTCAGCTTCAACAGTTTATGATTATTCATGTGATACAATGAGAGCGGCCATGTTCTGTTTGTCACATTACACAAGCTGATCTATATATCCAGCACTAAGCCTGTGAAAACTTCACTCCCCTCCCCTCTTCCCTCCTCCCATCTGCCTCTGAAATCTCTGGCTAGTAACCTCCTCCTCCTCCTGCCCAGACTGAGCTCCCATAAGCCCTTGCTACTAAGGCTCAGAGTGCCAAGGCTCTCTGTAGAAGCTGTGGGCGAGTCTTGTTTAGTTTATAGGGAATTAGAGTATTAAAACGAAAAAAAGTATTTGGCTTGAGGAATGCTCTATAAACTATATGAAAGAAACACAATTATGCAATGAGCAAAAGTTTATCTCGGGCAGGACCGTTTCTTGGGCAGTGCGATCGCCCTGGGCGCAGACTGGCAAGTAGAAGAAGGAGGGTGCAGGCAGGACATAACCGCTAGCGAACTGGTGACGCGCAGTGTAGCCAAACAGAAGAAGAAGATTACCAGGGCGATCACCTTCCTTGACTCCTCCTGGGTTGCCTGCATCCGACGTCAAGTCATCATCACGTCACCACTGTACCACTGTGTGATGACACCTGATGTCCTGTAGCGGTATTGCAGGCTGTCAGTGTGCGCCGCCCATGGAGGAGTCGGCGTTCCGGGCTCTCTTCTTCTGTGTGTTTTCCTGGTCCCTGCTTCCTCCTGGATCACTAGTAAGTAGGCAGATCGACCTGTGGCTGTGTGACTGTCCCTAAAGAGTAAGGGTTCACGAGTCCACTTTGGTCGGAGGGAACGGGCGCAATTTTTACACTTTTGCCCTGGGTGCAATTTGGCCTAGAAACTGCCCTGATCTCGGATCCACTTAAAAAAAGTTGTTTATTTTGACACCTGCCACGGAGCTTCTACAAAGTCATCAGTAAATGCCTTCACAGGACTGGAACATTTTGGGGCCTGGGGTTAACCTTTTAAAAGTAACTGTAAAAAATTGTACAACTTGGGGGATACTACTCAATAAATTATAGAGTTCTGCTGTGGCTGCATTACTTAGTTAGCATTTATTAATTTGATGATCATCTTTCCTTCCTGTAATAGCAGCTGTCTATCTGTATAATCGGCTTTACAAATATCGTACTAAGCTTCTTCCACAGGGCTAAATGTACTATGTTTCCTGTTTTTTTTTTTCACAGTACTAAAGATCTCTAATTATTACACTTGTTGCCGCATTAGTAAAGCTTTCTTGTTAAGCCCATTGACAGGAAAAGACAAAGCAGCTTTTTCATGCTAGTTGCACTGAGGAGAGGAGCATTACAGAGGTTTCACATTCAGGTAAGATGAGACAACTAAACACTGTTTAATGCTGGGTACACATGGTGCGATCCCGCACTCGATGCCCCGCTCGATTCCCGTCGATTCCCGGCCGCTCGATTATTTCCGACATGTCCGATTCGCGTTTTGATGGATCGTTAGGTCGATTTGGCATACTTTACATGAGAATCGACCTAACAATCATCGAAACGTGATCGGAAATGCTCGGAAATAATCAAGTGGCTGGGAATCGAGCGGGGCATCGAGTGCGGGAACGCACCGTGTGTACCCAGCATTAGACCGGTTTAGGGCAACTAGTGGAGGTTAGCCTGTGGGCACCCATAAACAGTGTGTTCGGGTAAGTAATATTGCCAGATAAGCTGTACATGCATTGGGCAGTCTGTAAAGACCTACAAACCTAAACCTAAAGATTAACAAACTCAAAGTATCTACAAACATCAAATGGTACTCTAACAAGTGAGCATAGTACTAGTGGCCTCAGTTCCTGCTGCTAGGGATGGATTTAAAAGATGGGAACACGCAGTATGATTAAAGTGCAACTAAACTGTGAGGGATTTGGATGTTTCCTTTTAAACAATACCAGTTAGCTGGTAGTCCTCCTGACCTCTTTGGCTGCAGTAGTGGTTGAATCGCACACCTGAAACAAGCATGCAGCTAATTCAGTCTAACTTCAGTCAGAGCACCTGATCTGCATGCTTGTTTAGGGGCTGTGGCTAATCATATTAGAGGCACAGGATCAGCAGGAGAGTCAGGCAACTGGTAATATTTTAAAAGGTAAAAATCCATATCCTTCTCAGTTTAGGTTCACTTTAAGTGCTGCAGCAAGATGGGTGGTTGATAATTTTGAAATAGAGTAGACCTTCATTTTCTTGACAGACTGGTAGCAGATGAAGATGGAGACGTGCGATAACCACCACCAACTATTTTCATGATGATTCAGAGGTACTTTTTAAGAAAAGTAATTAATATGATTAAGGGCTGCAGCAAGATGGGTGGTTGATCATTTTGAAATAGAGTAGACCTTCATTTTCCTGACAGAGTGGTGGTGGCAGCTGAAGATGGAGATGTGAGATAACCACCAACAACTATTTTCATTATGATTGAGAAGCACTTTTTAAGAAAAGTCATCATAAACATATACCGTATTTGGGATCATCTGAGCCTCCAGCCTGAACTTGATCTAATCGGGATATCCTGACAACCTGACAACAGCAGAAGCGGTGCACTCACCAGTGTTGTGCTTTTGCCTGGGACAGAAGGAGCCTAGGCACAATGGTGCAAAGGGATGCACAGGGGGCAGAGGTAACACAAGGGAACAGAAGTTGGCACAAGGGGACAGAAGGAGGCACACATGTAGGCAGAAGGAAGCACACAGGGAGACAGAAGGAGGCAGAGTGGGCTGAAAGTGGCATTGGGGGACAGAAGGAGGCACAGGGAGACAGGAGGAGGCACAAAGGGGGACAGAAGGAGGCACACAGGGGAAATAAGGAGGCACAAAGGAGGACAGAAGAGGCACAAAGGGTGACAGAAGGAGGCACAGAGGACACAGGGAGGGAGACGGGGACTAAAGGATGAACAGTAGGGATGCTCATTCGGATTCCACAGAAATGCAATTTCCGAAATTCGGATCGGAAATTGCATTTCCGCATCAGAATGCGGAAATCGGTAATGCAAGTGCGGTAGGCGGAAATTTCCGCCGGAAATTGCGGAAATTACACCCAACTTTAACATCGATTTTCTCAAAAACTATAAGGTCTTTTTGAAAACTTTTTTTGCATCTTGTTCACAAGATTCAGTTAACTCTGAAAATTTGGTGTTTCTAGGACTTACAGGGGCTTTGCTATTAACCGCTAAAGTCGGCGGATTTTTACTGTAATGTAAAAATCTGCCTATTTTCTATTTTCTGTAATCTGCATCTGCCTATTTTCTGCATTTTACATTTACATTAAAAATCCGCCGACTTTAACGGTTAACAGCAAAGCCCCTGTAAGTCCTAGAAACACCAAATTTTTAGGGTTTATTAACCAGAATCTTCCGAACAAGATGCAAAAAAAAGTTTTTAAAAAGACCTTATAGTTTTTCAGAAAATCGATGTTACAGTCGGGCGGAATTTCCACGATTTCCGTCGGAAATTCCGCACTGGAATGTGGAAATTGGTAGCGGAAAGCGGAATCGGTAATTGGCAATGGCGGAATGCGGATTTACCGCAGAATCGGAAATTGGCATTTCCGACCATCCCTAATGAACAGGGGGAAAGAAGGAGGTACAAGGGACCAAGGGGGCACAGAAGGAGGCATGAGGCACAGAGAGAGACACAGGGGGACTGAAGGAGGCACATGGAGACAGAAGGAGGCACAGGGAGACAGAATAAGGCACATGGAGACAGATGGAGATTCAGGGGAACAGAAGGAGATAGAAGGAGGCACAAAGGGGGGCACAAAGGGGGACATAGGTAGGGTTAGGAGGGAGAGGTGGTATAGAGGAACATAGTGGCAGGTGCCTGCAATGTACACTATCCGGACCTTGTGATGTCTGCTCTCCAGGGACCTGAGAAGCTGCTGCTCCTCAGGATACAGCACACACGCAGCAGAAGTAGGTAATAGAACACCTGTGGGGTCAGGGACAGGGCTTCATTCAGGGTTGGTGCTTAATCCAGGGGCATGTAAGCCCCCAGGAACAATGGCACTTCAGGCAATGGCTTGGAATGCTTATGCCTAAAAACGCCCCATGTTGAAACCAACTGTTTTGATAAATGAGCACAAAGACAGAAAGAAAATTGGAGAAAAGTTTATGATACCCAGAATTTCATGTTTTGGAACACAGGCAAGTGTTTTAACTGTTCATTGTCCTTATATGGATATGTCCCCGATTAATAAAGATTGCTTCATTTCCACTATAGTAGGTGAGTGATATGTATATTTATTTTTACTTTATGGATTTTTTTCTCTTTTTGATATCATATAAGCATGTGACTAACACTCTTGCCTTGCAGCAGGGTCCAAAGTTCAATTTTGAAGCATGTATATGACCTCGGGGATTATTCCAAGCATCTGGTTTCCTTCAACACCCCAAAAACATAGTGGTAGGCAAAATGTGAGCTCCTTTGAGGGACAGTAAGTGATATGAATGGATAGGAAAGGGGAAAAGGCCAGTAAAATATGTCCAGGTTATGAAAATAGACCCCCCCCCCCAAAAAAAAAAGAAATCTAATAATTGGTGAGAGTGTGGTATGCCTCACAGCACTTGATAATGCACAGTGCTGGCTTTGAGGAGCATTTTGGGCAAACGTACCTTGATTTCTTCCTCCTCTTGTGTTTGGCACACACTCTGCATCTTCTCTGGGATTTTGGTTTCACTTCATTTGGGAGGATTATGGCAGGAAAATGTTGTACTTTCAATCTAATTGTGTTTTCCAAATGAATTGGATCATGTTGATGTGATGTTTGGGCTGGGTTAAAAATGAGAGACTTGAGGACTCCCTCCTGGAACTGAATATACAGTAGGTGTCCTGTTGGACTGATTTTTGTAGATAACAAATGTGTTATGCCTTGTCATCTGGAATAGGTAAAATGCTACCTTTTATACCATGCCCTCCTTTTTCTCTTCTAATAAGGAGCCAGCATCTGACCTGCCAAGTCCACTGCTCCAATCTTCTTGTTGTAATCATCAATTGTGTTTGGCTTTTCAGTCTGCTCTCTTTTTTACAGGAACCATGGCCTCAGTGTGGATCGAGGTCAAGATCATTAAAGGGACTCCGAGTTCAAAATAAATAATAAAATAGTACTCACCTGTATGGCGCATGTGCAGTTTAATCGCGCATGCGCCGTACAGTCACGCCGACCGCCGTGATGACGCGAGGCGGCCGGCGTGTGACGTCAGCAAATAACATTTACAGAAGAGGAGCCCGACACTCGTCCCAGTGTCGCCCGGCTGCCGCCCGCCAGCCATTTCTGAAGAGGTGATGGGAGAAGAGCCAGGACGCCGGCGTGGGACGTCCCGACCTACACTGGGCTGCAGAAAGCCCCAGGTGAGTACTATTTTATTATTTATGTTGAGCTCTGAGTCCCTTTAAGCCCTGCTTATGATATTTCATTACAAGAAGCTCATTGCATGTGAGACCATATGACTCTCTTGCAATTTTTTATTTACCTCCTGTTGTGGAAGGCCTAAATGGTTTGATCTCACTGTTTCACAAGCGCCAGTCTGGGGTGAGTACAGGAATTTGAAGAAGAACTTCAGTAAGAAAATTGTACTGGTGGTAGCCTTGGTGGATAAGTGGGTTTATCAGCTCCATGACAATTTTCCCACTGGTACTAATGTCTTGTGGGCCACCCAGCTGTGGGCCATACAGCTCTTTTTGCCTTCATAGACTTTTAAGGCATACATGTAACCCTAGCATACCTTTTAACTTTTTATCTCATACCTTGCCTACTTTCTTGGGATGTACTGCTTCAGCCCGAGTCTTCCATGTAATGGTACCAGGGACTCATCTTCAGCGATGTCATGCTCTGGGGTATAGACTTCCTTAAATGCTGCATTGAGGTGGGTAAATAGGGGCCTAGGGGCTTGATAAGCCTGTCATGGGCAGGGTCATTTGTTGGTACGCATAGGGAATTGTCATTTAAGTGTATGAATTTTGACATTAATTCATACCGCTGCTTGACAATTGTAGCTGGATAGAGGGAGGGGCATTATGAAGCTGTCTTTAGACCAGTACATCTTTAATTGTGTCTTTTGACTTATGCCCATGCTCAGTGTCAGGCCAAGAAAAGCTTTAATTTTGGGCATGGTGGTGGGCTCCCATTTTGTCACCATACAGTGTGTGGGGTCCTAAGTAAAAATGGTTCCGCATACAAGTCTGTCTGCTTGACTATGTGCTACACTAATTCCTCTGTAATGTACAGATGGAAGAAGTCAACCAGTCCCGGATTGTCAGCATACAGTGAAACACCTATAGCCAATGTGAAAGGTGGGATGTTGAGCTCAACAAACAAAATAATTAAAGGATGACCAGGTGCCATTTAGAACATGATCTGGTACCTTCTGTCTGCAAGGTATCGTGGCCACATACCCTGTCAGAGCCTGGCTCCCACTCATATCTATGAAGTTTCAGACCAGGTGGGAGTGTGACAGGACCTTCAGAGGATCATGTACCCCAAAATCCATTGGCCATCAATGATTAAATAAAGTCGACACACATGGCGACTTTATAGTTACTTTTAAAAAGTAACATGCTATCTTCCTGTTATATTTGAATATTTATTTGGCTACGGCTAAGTTGTGTCAGTTGGGTGTTTTAGTACCCTGAGTTGATGTTTAACATCTTACTCAACCGAAAATAACCACGAAATAAAGGAAGCATGAACTAAGCCTAAACATTTACCTATTTTCTTTTTGAGTCAGTGATTTGCTTGGTCAAATTTGCTTTAATATTTTATTCTATTGTATTGCATTTTGCTATTGTATTTGCAGCCCATTATTTTCTCTACATCAGTCTTTTGATCCTTGGATTCTATTTGTGATATCGCTCTGTCCCAGCTTTGTAAGGAAATCTTTTAAACTTAGAGAATCCAAAATCTTTGAAGTAATTTCTTGCAGGCAGCATGTTTCCTGCACCTGTTCTTCTTACTTAGCGCCTGCAGCCCAAATAATTCTACTTTATGATTGTGTATTGGATAAGAGCGTGAATAACAGAGCGCAATGTGGATGCTGTCTTCCTTAGAGGATAGGCAGACATCCTCCCACCACAAGCTGGATATAATCATTGTTATGTCCTTTTAACGAGGGGATCTTCCGTTGGTTAGTTACTCAGCTAGAGTGGAAAATTGGATAATTTGGAAACATTTGACGATACTATCATTCATGGAGTATAGAACCCGACCAGTCTAGTCTTTGATAGAAAATGGCATTAAAGCCCCTCTCCTAACCATGTAGGTATGCATATACAACATGTTTCCACAAAACCTCTGGCTCCCCATCCCCAACCCTTACACACCTGCCAATCAGCAGTGACCCAGATGTACAAGTCACAGACGGGATAGGAGGCCCCTGCTGTGGGTGAGGCCCCAAGCGACCACTTGGTCCGCCTGGGCCTAGCAGCATCCCTGATTGTGCATAATCTGTCTTCTATTCAATTCATGATATAAAGTTACATCAACCATAACATGCCATAGAAAGTGTAAAAGACACACAAAATATATTTACTTGTAGGCTTTTTTCTTATTTTTTTCCCTGCAGACATGATCTTGTGATCTCTGAAATAGTACAGCCGAGAGAGAAAACATGAAAATGATGGGATGAGGCTTCCAAGTGACTGGCTAATTAGAATTTAATTATAAAGGACTGCCATTAAACAAAATGAAAGGCTTTTGCTAATTATATTTCCCACGGTTTTCCATACAAAACAGCTAATCTGCTGACTGCAGGAGGAGTGTGAGGAAAGGAAACCAAGAAAGCAAAATCATTGCCGGTTTCTCTTTCTGCATTGTATAGTCACTTACACATTTATTCATATAATGCTAATGAAGTGGAAAGTTAGGTTATGTAGAATTCAATAACCTTTTCATGTAGCAGAAGAACATAGGCCATGTAATGAAAAGAGGAGCATGCTGGAGACTGTCTTTTCTTACTAACAGAACTACTGCAGTTTTACAGAACAAAATACAGCGTAGTGCTAAAACTGCTTGTACCCAGTGCATCAGTTGCCTTTTCTACATAGCTGTTAAAGAGGAACTCCAGTGAAAATAATGTAATGAATAATTATGTATAAATTATTTAGTCAGTGTTTGCCCATTGTAAAATCTTTCCTCTCCCTGATTTACATTCTGACATCTATCACATGGTGACATCTTTACTGCTGGCAGGTGATGCTGCTTTTTTGGCAATTGGAAACAGCTGTTATTTCCCATAATGCAACAAGGCTCCCACAGTGGGAGGGGGTTCACCACCGTATCAGCCATACAGAGCCCCCTGATGATCTGTTTGAGAAAACGAAAAGATTTCCCATGAGAAAGGGGGAATCAGCTACTGATTGGGATGAAGTTCAATGCTTATTTACAGTTTCTCTTTAAAGAGAAAACTGTAACCAAGGATTCAACTTCATTCCAATCAGGAGCTGATTCCCCCTTTCCCTTTTCTCAAGTAGATCATCAGGGTGGTCTGTACTGCTGATTTTGGGGTGAAACCCCTCCAACAGTGTGATGTCATGACCATAGTCCTAACAGTTTCCTTTCTGTGAACCTTGTTGCATTATGGGAAATTACGTCTGTTTCCAATTGCCAAGCAACCAGTATCTCCCTCTGTACATAAGTTTATCCATAAAAAACATCCTTTAGCCTGTCACATTGTTAGTGGGTGTTGTTATAGATAATGGCAGTTGGTGCTGTCTGTGTTTTTTTTTCTTGTAACAGAAAGTATTGCGATAATTGAGGTTGGAGTGAGCTCGGAGATGTCTCCCAGTGCATCACTGCTGAAATATGCAAATCAACCACTGTTGTCCTTAGAAGCTAAACACACCTCCAGATCCACTGGAATGCAATAAAGTGTCAGCTTGTTATTTGTACACTGAAACCCATCATTCATATTGATCCTCTTCAAAGACATCCACTCAAACAACAACTTTCAAGGTAACCTGCTGCTGATAGTTTTGTAAGTGTTCTAAGAGAACGAGTGACCATGGCAAACTATTTGCTTTTCTATGCTCACATATCTATGCATTTGTAACTCTATACTTGGCATCAGGTTAGTTATCATGAGAATCTATAGGCCTCCCCATGATATTTATGATGGCATTTTATTTTATTATTAATTTATATAGTGCCAACATCTTCCGAGTTGCTGTTATATAATACAAGTAGTGTTGGGCGAACAGTGTTCGCCACTGTTCGGGTTCTGCAGAACATCACCCTGTTCGGGTGATGTTCGAGTTCGGCCGAACACCTGACGGTGCTCGGCCAAACCGTTCGGCCATATGGCCGAACTAAGAGCGCATGGCCGAACGTTCCCCGAACGTTCGGCTAGCGCTGTGATTGGCCGAACGGGTCACGTGGTTCGGACCCGAACGCGCTCTGATTGGCCGAACGGTCACGTGGTTCGGGTAAATAAATACCCGAACCACGTCATATCTCCGCCATTTGTCTGTGGGTTTAGCTTTGGGTAGGCAGGCAGGGTAGTTCGCGCTCCAGCCACGCTAGCCAGGGTCCCCCCTGTCATTGTGTCACTGCTGGGAACAGTAGTACACCGCTTGCTCAGCCACACTATATAGCATTCTGTTTACTGCCACTCTGTGTACCTCGCTCAGCCACACTATATAGCATTCTGTTTACTGCCACTCTGTGTCTGCTGGGAATAGTAGTACACCGCTTGCTCAGCCACACTATATAGCATTCTGTTTACTGCCACTCTGTGTACCTCGCTCAGCCACACTATATAGCATTCTGTTTACTGCCACTCTGTGTCTGCTGGGAATAGTGGTACACCGCTCGCTCAGCCACACTATATAGCATTCTGTTCACTGTTCTGTGTCTGCTTGGAATAGTGGTACACCGCTCGCTCAGCCACACTATATAGCATTCTGTTTACTGTTCTGTGTCTGCTGGGAATAGTGGTACACCGCTCGCTCAGCCACACTATATAGCATTCTGTTTACTGTTCTGTGTCTGCTGGGAATAGTGGTACACCGCTCGCTCAGCCACACTATATAGCATTCTGTGCACTGTTCTGTGTCTGCTGGGAATAGTGGTACACCGCTCGCTCAGCCACACTATATAGCATTCTGTTCACTGTTCTGTGTCTGCTGGGAATAGTGGTACACCGCTCGCTCAGCCACACTATATAGCATTCTGTTTACTGTTCTGTGTCTGCTGGGAATAGTGGTACACCGCTCGCTCATCCACACTATATAGCATTCTGTTCACTGTTCTGTGTCTGCTGGGAATAGTGGTACACCGCCCGCTCAGCCACACTATATAGCATTCTGTTCACTGTTCTGTGTCTGCTGGGAATAGTGGTACACCGCTCGCTCAGCCACACTATATAGCATTCTGTTCACTGTTCTGTGTCTGCTGGGAACAGTAGTACACCGCTCGCTCAGCCAGAGTATATAGCATTGTGTTTACTGCCACTCTGTGTACACCGCTCAGCCAGACTATATACCATTGTTTACTGACACTCTGTGTACACCGCTCAGCCAGACTATATACCATTGTTTACTGACACTCTGTGTACACCGCTCAGCCAGACTATATACCATTGTTTACTGCCACTCTGATTCTGCTGGGAACAGTAGTACACCGCTCGCTCAGCCAGACTATATAGCATTGTGTTTACTGCCACTCTGTGTACACCGCTCAGCCAGACTATATACCATTGTTTACTGACACTCTGTGTACACCGCTCAGCCAGACTATATACCATTGTTTACTGAAACTCTGTGTACACCGCTCAGCCAGACTATATACCATTGTTTACTGCCACTCTGATTCTGCTGGGAACAGTAGTACACCGCTCGCTCAGCCAGACTATATACCATTGTTTACTGACACTATATAGCAGACTATATAGCATTGTGTGTACACCGCTCAGCCAGACTATATACCATTGTTTACTGACACTCTGTGTACACCGCTCAGCCAGACTATATACCATTGTTTACTGCCACTCTGATTCTGCTGGGAACAGTAGTACACCGCTCGCTCAGCCAGACTATATACCATTGTTTACTGACACTCTGTGTACACCGCTCAGCCAGACTATATACCATTGTTTACTGCCACTCTGATTCTGCTGGGAACAGTAGTACACCGCTCGCTCAGCCAGACTATATACCATTGTTTACTGACACTATATAGCAGACTATATAGCATTGTGTGTACACCGCTCAGCCAGACTATATACCATTGTTTACTGACACTCTGTGTACACCGCTCAGCCAGACTATATACCATTGTTTACTGCCACTCTGATTCTGCTGGGAACAGTAGTACACCGCTCGCTCAGCCAGACTATATACCATTGTTTACTGACACTCTGTGTACACCGCTCAGCCAGACTATATACCATTGTTTACTGCCACTCTGATTCTGCTGGGAACAGTAGTACACCGCTCGCTCAGCCAGACTATATAGCATTGTGTTTACTGCCACTCTGTGTACACCGCTCAGCCACACTATATAGCATTGCGTACTCTGCCAGTCAGTGTGTATATTGCTGGGATCAGTAATACTCCACTCACCGTCAACCACTATATGAGCTCAACATGAGTTCCCCAGAGACCTCCGCTGTGAGCAGCACTCCCAACAACAGCAACAGCCAACGCCCCACGCAAGCTATAACATCCACCCCAGCAGCCAGTGGTCAGCAGCAGCCCTCCCCGGAGGAGAACGTTGTGTCCATCAGTCCGTCGCCAGAGCGATTAATGAGGGCTGCCATTGAGGAGATGATGGGGCCTGATGTGGAGGAGGAGGTCTGGCTCAGGCCAGCATCCCAAGTTAATGTTGAGGACGATGAGGGGTCTGTGTCTGGGGATGTTGGGGTGGCAGAGGTGGTGGGTGGGTCAGACTCAGGAGAAGAGTTGTATGATGAGGATGATGATCGGGACCATCTGTATGTGCCTCAGAGTCCGACCCCGGAAAACATGTTGTATCGTGTGTTTAGGTACTAAAATCTGCGTTCCCTCCCAGTAGTGTTGGGCGAACAGTGTTTGCCACTGTTCGGGTTCTGCAGAACATCACCCTGTTCGGGGTGACTATATAGCAGACTATATAGCATTGTGTTTAATGCCACTCTGTGTACACGGCTCAGCCACACTATATAGCATTGTGTTTACTTCCACTCTGTGTCTGCTGGGAACAGTAGTACACCGCTCACCCGCCACTGTATAGCATTGTGCTCTGTGTCACTGCTGACAATAGTGGTACACCGCTCACCCACCACTGTATAGCATTTCTGTACTGCCACTGTACTGCTGCCAGTCAGCGTGTACTTTAAGGATAAGTGAAATGAGGAAGAAATCCGGTGAAAGAGGGAGGGGCAAGGGAAGAGGTGTTTCCCCTGACGGTTCACGTACAGGCCACAGGGGAGCACCCAAGAAAACCCACTCAATACTGCCCATGTTGTCCAGGACAACAACCCTCACAGATCCAAAAGAACAGGACCAGATAATTACTTGGATGACCTCTCAAGCGTCCAGCAGTGGGTTAAGCAGCACCAGCACATCACGCACGAGGTCCGAGTCCTCAGCCAGTTAAAGTCTGGGCTTTCTTTGAAGACTGCACTGAGGATGTTACCATGGCGATTTGCAAGGTGTGCAAGACCCGCCTGAGCAGGGGGAAAAGTATTAACAACCTCTCCACCACCAGCATGAGCCGCCACATTCTATCCAAACATCCCACTCTGTGGGCAAACGCGGCAGGACAGGGTACCACCAGCAACACTGCCTCCCTTGGGTTCACCAGACTCACCACCAGACCCGCCTCAGCAGCAGCAGTAGCCCAGCCATTGCGTGGTTCACAACATTCACAAACATCAGACGATGCTGACACTGTCACTTTCCGGACTAGTGCTCTTGAGGTCTCCCAGTGTTCATCAAACACAACAACCAACAGCCCTTCGGTGTGCAGCGCTACGGTTGAGTTGTCTGTCTCTGAGATGTTTGAGCACAAGAGGAAATTGCCAGCAAATGACCCCCGGGCCGTGGCAGTAACAGCCAGCCAGCATAGCCAAGCTTCTGGCCTGCGAAATGCTGCCATATCGAGTGGTGGAGACAAACAGCTTCAAGGGCATGATGTCAGTGGCCATCCCACGTTACGTTGTTCCCAGCCGCTACCACTTTGCGCGCTCTGCAGTGCCTGAGTTGCATGAGCACGTGGTCAGCTAAATAACCCGAAGCTTGAAGAATGCCGTTGCCTGCAAGGTTCACCTCACCACTGACACCTGGACGAGTGCGTTCGGCCAGGGTCGATACATCTCCCTTACCGCGCACTGGGTGAACCTTGTGGAGCCTGGCAGCGATTCCTCACCTGCTACGGCGCGGGTGTTGCCCACGCCGCAAACAGCTGGATAACAACAGCAGCACCTACCTCTCTGACTCCTTCTCCTCCAACGCATCTCAAAGCTGTACCTCATCCGGAAATGCTAACCCAGCACCAGCAGCAGTAGGATCGTGGAAGCAGTGCAGCACAGCTGTTGGCATGCGTCAGCAAGCGTTGCTGAAGCTGATCTGCCTTGGGGATAAGCAGCACACAGGGGAGGAAATTTGGAGGGGAATAAAGGAACAGACGGATTTGTGGCTGGCACCGCTGGACCTGAAACCGGGCATGAAGCTAGACACCTGGCACGAACTGGCAATGTACGCAATAGAGGTGCTGGCTTGCCCGGCAGCCAGCGTTATGTCGGAACGCTGTTTCAGTGCTGCCGGAGGCATCATCACAGATCGGCGTATCCGCCTCTCCACAGAAAATGCAGACCGTCTGACTCAAATTAAAATGAATCAATCCTGGATTGGAAACGACTACGCAACACTCCTGGACCCCAACCAAGTAACATGACCGATGAACATCTGGGATGGTTTAGCGTTTCCGGTCCCTGTTTATTGAACCTCTCATCTGTATTACATTTATGACTGCATGGCGGCAAAAAGCATTGCTGCTATATCCGCACGCTTTTTGTCCTCATGCAAGGCCTGGGTTGTTGTGTCTCACAAAGCGTGGCCTTCTCCTCCTGCGCCTCCTCCTGTTCCATCACGTGTGCTGCTGCTGCTGCTGCTGCTGCTGGGTTACCGTTGCCGGTCCCTGTTTATGGAACCTCTTATCTTTATTACATTTATGACTACATGGCGGTACAAAGCATGCTATCCGCACGCTTTTTGTCCTCATGCAAGGCCTGGGTTGTTGTGTCTCACAAAGCGTGGCCTTCTCCTCCTGCGCCTCCTCCTGTTCCATCACGTGTGCTGCTGCTGCTGCTGCTGCTGCTGGGTTACCGTTGCCGGTCCCTGTTTATGGAACCTCTTATCTTTATTACATTTATGACTACATGGCGGTACAAAGCATGCTATCCGCACGCTTTTTGTCCTCATGCAAGGCCTGGGTTGTTGTGTCTCACAAAGCGTGGCCTTCTCCTCCTGCGCCTCCTCCTGTTCCATCACGTGTGCTGCTGCTGCTGCTGCTGCTGGGTTAGCGTTGCCGCGTGGTCCCTGTTTATTGAACCTCTTATCTTTATTACATTTATGACTACATGGCGGTACAAAGCATGCTATCCGCACGCTTTTTGTCCTCATGCAAGGCCTGGGTTGTTGTGTCTCACAAAGCGTGGCCTTCTCCTCCTGCGCCTCCTCCTGTTCCATCACGTGTGCTGCTGCTGGGTTAGCGTTGCCGCGTGGTCCCTGTTTATTGAACCACTTATCTTTATTACATTTATGACTGCATGGTGGTACAAAGCATGCTATCCGCACGCTTCTTGTCCTCATGCAAGGCCTGGGTTGTTGTGTCTCAAAGCGTGGCCTTCTCCTCCTGCGCCACCCTCCTCCTGTTCCATCACGTGTGCTGCTGCTGGGTTAGCATTACCGGTCCCTTTTCCTGGAACCTCTTATATGTATTACATTTATGACTGCATGCCGACAAAAAGCATGTTACCTGTGCAAAGAAAACAGACATTTCCCGCATTTAAAAGACAGTTTTCCCTTTGAAACTTTAAAATCGATTTTCTCAAAAACTATAAGCTCTTTTTGCTAAATTTTTTTTTCCTCTTGTACCCACTCCCAAGGTGCACATACCCTGTAAATTTGGGGTATGTAGCATGTAAGGAGGCTTTACAAACCACAAAAGTTCGGGTCCCCATTGACTTCCATTATGTTCGGAGTTCGGGTCGAACACCCGAACATCGCGGCCATGTTCGGCCTGTTCGGCCCGAACCCGAACATCTAGATGTTCGCCCAACACTAAATACAAGCTATAGAATACAAGCTATAACAATACAATATAAACAATACAGTCAACAGTAAATTAACAAAGGTGAATTACAGCTTATGCAGTGAACAAATCCATAACAGATTTTTACATAATGATGCAAGATATGCACTCACATTACACGGCATTAAGAGACAAAAGGGAAAGAGAGCCCTGGCCAATCGGCCTTACAGTCTAATTAAGGGATTAGACAATAGGAGAAGGGAAGCTGTGTATGAGATGGTAAAATGGTGGTCAACAACTATCATTTTACCATCTCATACACAGCTTCCCTTCACCTATTGTCCAATCCCTTAACCCTGGTGGCGATTCATTAGGCAACTTGGTGGCCGAGCATCTAGCCCATTCGATCATTATAATCGAAACGGATGAAAATCGGTGCCGCCAAGTGAATGCCAGATCGACAATAGAATGAATTTCGGGTTGAAATTGGTCATATGAATTGGTCAGACATGCTGCAAGATGTATAGCTGCCGTGGTCAGTCTGGTGCATGGCGGTAACACAGAGCGATATTGGGCTGAGCAAAGAAACCCCCGGCACTGTCCCTTCTAATGCTCAATAGCCCCTTCCTCCCCCGGTGCAAAGTGCACTATACATTACCTGTCTGCATCTGCTGCTGACTCCGGGAGCTGTCCTCCATCAATACAGACGCCCAACGTGGTTGCCGTGACATCACACACGCACTTATGTTACTAGAGCAACCATGTGTGGTGCGTGTATGGACGGAGGACAGTACTCGGAGCCAACCGTGGACGTGGACAGGTAATGTAAAGTGAACTGGGCATCGGGGGGGGGCACATTCACCATTAGGGGGGGACAGCGAGGTGGCGGATGTGGCGTCACAAGGCCGATTCCAGAGCGATTTCAGCTTGAAATTGAAGGGGAATCAATCTGTGGTGTATGGGTAGGCCATAACATGCAAATATTACCATATTGGACTCCACCCTAAATGGATTTATATCCAATTCCTCTTTATTCCATAGATGCAAAGATACAACATACAAACCAGCACTGGTTTGTGTGGGGCTGGTTTGTATGTTATCGTAAGAGTACAGAGGCGCCAGCAGGATAAAAGGTAATAAAAGTTTTAAAATTTGCTGGGAGGCAGTGGTGGACTTACCTCCAGAAAGCAGACTCAAACTACCGTCTGAATTAAACAAATACATTTGGGTACCAATAAAAAATTTATTTAATTCAGACAGTATTTTGAGTCTGCTTTTCGGAGGTAAGTCCACCACTGCCTCCCAGCAATTTTAAAACTTTTATCACCTTTTATCCTGCTGGGGCCTCTGTTCTCTTACGATAATACTGTGTCCACCCCTGGTGGAGGGATGACCTACCCCTACTTTTCTGATCTACAGAGAGCGACATCTTAATCCTGAGTAAGAACAGGTCTAATCTCCTCACCTGCATCTACAGTGGTTGCCTAAGAGGTAACCCATGTTTGTTCATCTCACACTTACATTTATCCACGGTTTCCAATACATACTGCACTATATTGGGCTCTCAGTGTTTCTTATTTATCTGGTTTGTATGTTGTATCTCCGCATCTATAGAATAAAGAGGAATTGGATATAAACCCGTTTAGGGTGGAGTCCTATATGGGAATATTCACATGCTATGGACCAATCTTTGGACTATTGTATGAAGTTTGATGGACCTCTTGCTGTATTAGGACTCCCCGTGTTCTACAATTACATATCCCTGAGGCTGGTGGACTTCTTACTTACACGTATATGGGCAGGCAACAGATCTCTCTCCGATCAGATTAGATCAGAGAGAGATCTGCCTCTTGGTCGATCCGCCCATACATCATCAGAGAAAAGGAAAGAGAACGGTGTGTATTCCTGCCGGAAACCAAACCATAGCATCTTTATGTAGTTTATACTCCGTCAGAGATCTGCTGTAACTCACAAGATAAGATTAGAAAGCAACATCAGGCTGGGTGTCCCATCTCTTAAATCGATATGGCAAAATCTTTTTTCTTTACTGTATTCTGGATCAAAAAAGAACATTACCCACAGTTAGTTAATCTTGTGTGTTGTTTTGCTTTTTCAATGCTTGCACTTTGTTTACAATAATTCTCTTTTATTAGTGTATGTGACTGTGACTCTGTATGAATTGCTCATTAGACTATAGAATGCCTTTGAGTCATCGAGATGAACTGCTGCTTACAACTGCTGTTCTGTTTCAAGTTGCAAAATCAATAAAATACTTTGAAATGAAATGGAATAAAGATAGAAGTCTGCATTGTTCCTATAACTACCTGTTTCCTTTAAGCACTTTGAAGCCTTGTCACAAAAGGAATTGTGTTATAACAAAGCAAACACAACTAAAATTGCATTGCTCTAATAAGGTTGATTTTACTGCACATTTGAGGGTATCTGGCTCTGCCTCTGCACTGATAAGTATCAAAAAATATTGAGAATTACAGTGATCAGGCTGGGTCAGGCCCGGATTTACCTCACAGCCGCCTATAGGCACAGATTCCCTGGCACCCCAGACTTCGTCCTCCATGTACCTATAAACATCCGCCAAACTGCACTGCAAGTGTGCTGGCTGGCCCAGCTGTCACTTTTCCCTTATTCCCCCTGCCGGTCATAGGTAGCTACTGGGGTGCCCCTTAGTATTATGTAGCCAGAAGTACCCTCAATATTAAGTAGCTAGAGGTGCCCCTGACTGAAGGGAAATCTCATTACTAGAATGCCAAGACCAGGGTGAGTAACCTCTCATTTACTCTCATCAGGACTCTGCATAGGGAACGAGGGAGCGAGGCGGGAATGCCTTTCCATCATCAGACGCCTGTAGGCACGTGCCTATAGTGCCTTATGGTAAATCCGGCCCTGGGCTGGGTTAAAGACTGGGATGGTTAGTATTAAAGTGTACCAGAGATCAAAAGAATCGATACTTACCAAGGGCTTCCTCCAGCCCCATAAGCAAGTGTGAGTCCCTTGCATCCTCCCACGTTCTGCCGTTCGGCTGCGATCAGCTGGCTCAGTCGGATCCAGTCTGGGTCGCAGAAGACCCAGACTGACGTGACTGAAGCAATTACCGGGGCTGTTCACGGCTGAATGGCAGACCACAGGATGACGGGTTGGGACAAACACTTGCTTATGGGGCTGGAGAAAGCCCCGGGTAAGTATTGATTCTTTAGATTTTTTTTATCTCTGGTTTACTTTAAGCTTTAGAGTACTGTTAGGATGAGTGAACGGCGATAGCATTTGCATGGATTCCACTCAGTATCAGCAGATTCTGGAGACCAATGTAAAAATGATAATCTCAATACAAAATTGCATGGGCAAAAAATTGAGATTATGTTTAAAGGAAAACTGAGAGTAAATTAATGTAATATCAAGGGCATCCAGCCCCCTTCAGGCTGATCGGTCCCTCTCTGTCCTCCCTGGCTGCCTGGATCCTTGGCTAGGCGGCCCGTTAATTATAGATATCCTGGTATGAATGTCAGAAATACTTCCTATACATACATACATATATATATATATAATATATATATATTGCTGTATGCTGGTATGTAGCCCTACTCTCCCACTGAGGCTTACTCTAGGTTGTTCATTCATTATACAGAAAAATTCCCACCTGAGCATTCTGGGAATCTTTTCTACTGGCTTTAGAACTCTCAGTAAACCATTCTGCAAGAGATTCCCTGCCAATACTTAAGATTTTGCCACCTGTGATAAACTTCAGAAAGTAAATTAGGGAGAGGAAGTATTTTACAATGGGCAAACACTGAATAATTTATGAACTAATAATTTATTAATGAATATTGTAAAAAAAAAAAAGCTATTTTATTCATCATGTTATTCTGAATACAGACTACGGTCTTGAAAAAGCCCATATTGCTGGGCAAAATGATTGACGACCCTCCTCCTTACCTCCTCAACGTTCTGCCTGTGCTGATAAGTATATTGGTTTTAATTGCTTTATTGCCTTTTGAAGATATATTGATTAAAATTTACTGAGAAGTGTGCTATTAGAAGACAGCATGTTTCTCTTGGAGTTTTTCTCTACGTGAACATAATTATTTAAAAAACAAATTAAAAGGTTACCTTAACCCATAAAATAAATCCAAAACAGGGGGAACAGGCATGTGTGATGGGCTTTCCTCATGCCCGCCGCTCCCCCACTTTCCTACGTCGCCCTTCGTTTTGGTGCACCGACCCTTCAAAGCTACTTCCTGGTCTGGAGGGTTGGTGAAGACTGCGCAGGCACTGCCCAGTGACACGCATCCCTGATTATACGCCCGTGTCTGGCTGCTCTCTGCGCATGTGTACAAGTAGTTGTGCCCACTGTTTTGCATTTCTTTTATGGGCTAAAGTTTTCTTTAAGACACATCAAAGTAACTACAAAATAAAAGAATAACATCACAAAATAAGAGATGCCCAAAGACTAAATATACAGTGAGATGTGAAAGTTTGGGCAACCTTGTTAACCACTTAAGTCTATCTGGACGGATATATCCATCCAGATAGACTGTGCAGCTCCCGCTGCCTGCCGTTACCCCCGATCAGTGAATGGGAATATAATTCCCATTCACCGATCTAAGTCCCTCGCAGAAGAACTGACACTGTCTAATCAGAGAGCACTGTGTTTCTGCAAAAAAAGGAAAAATTTACAGCCTCCTTATAGTTCCTGGTAGCGTGATCGTACTTTCCAGGACTTTTTGGACTGTTGCCATCTTGTGGCCAAATAGTAAACTACACCCACATACATTTTTTACATTACATTATATTATTTTACATTTCAAATTAGCTGCATGTAAATGTAAATTTAATCATACTGTACTAGTTAATTATCATCAGCTAATCAAGGACATTCTACCTAGGAAGACACAAGCTTAGCCACTGAGTGCCTACACGGGACTAGGAAAATATTTATGCCTGGAACTGGGCTCTTTGAGGTTGTTTGCCTTTACCTTTCCCATTTCACAGGGATTGCTGGAGAATGGGATGGTATAATGGACCCATCACTGAGCAAGAAACAATATTTTTCTAGTACTTGCTAAGTGATTTAGCTGAGGCTCTCCAAGCATTGTTGAATAATTCATTCTACAGTGTGATGTTACAAAGCTTCCAAAACAGTCCAACCACTGGAATCACATCGTTTGTCCTGTTTCTGGCAACACTCCTGGGTGATGTCAAGATGAAAGAACAGTTTGATTTTACAGAATTACTACTGAAGACATGAATGCTTCTGAAACATCTGTGTAAGCGGCTTAAATGTCGCGGGTCACTTATGGGTGCCACACGCTTTATTTAAAAGTAAAAAATAAAAATAAAAAATGGTTTTGCCAAGATGGACACAGCACCCAATCTGATCATCTGTGACAACAAGACATTAGAGAAATCCTATCAAAGCAATTGCTAATGTTATGTTTCTAGTGAGTAGTGATGAGCATGAATTTCACATAATCGTAATTTAGCATGGTAATTCACAATTATAATGTGAAATCGTAATGTGAAATTTCGAGAAAAAATTTGATTAATTTCGTATGTTAATGTAATTTTGCAATTTTGTGTAATTTTCTTGTCATTTCATGCTAACTTTAGCGGTTCATAGCAAAGCCCCCATACATGCTGTTGTCATCAAGCAAGAGTCAATCAAATAATATTTCAAAAAGATTTTGTATTTTTGAGATGATTTTGAAAGTGCAAAGGAAAAATGGTTTTTAAACTGACTTTTTTTGAGTTTTGTTTTTTTAAACCAAAAACTCGTTTATTGGCATATTTTCAGAGGTCACAGTAAATAAACATGTAATATTTCAGCATTGCATACAAAGTCGATTCTTCTACACAGCATAAGAAAAAAAAAAAGGGACATGTTCAAAATAGAGTATATATTACAGCTGGTAGGAACGAACATAGACACATGAACGTAAAAACACAGTGCCCAGTGGTATATCATGTAGGATGTTATTCGGTGCAGTTTAGGATAAATAAATAACCACTGTAACACATATGGTTCCCTGGGGCAAAGTAGCTGTGAGTGTGGGTAGTCATCCAGACTTTAGCTTAGTTCAAATTCTATCTTTCCACCTATCCCATATTAGGGAGAATTGCTGTATTCGCTTTCTATGCAAATAGACTAGTTTTTTAAATGTAAGTGTATTGTCTAAGCGTCTCTTCCAGCCAGAAAGTGACGGTGATTCTGTGGATAGCCATTTCAAAGCAATTTCCTGTCTTGCTGCAAACAATGTCTCATTAATAAATGTTTTAGTACAGGGTTGAGCGTCCTCGTCTATTTGCAGGCCTAGTAGGCACATTTTAGGGTCAAGGGAAACTGGGCAGCCCATTTTATCATGTAAAAAATTAATCACCTGCCGCCAGAATGCCACCAATGGTGGGCATTCCCACATGAGGTGATAAAAGGTGGGATTGGTGGTATTGCACTTGGGACAATTTGCGCTGGCTTCAGAGTTGTACTTGGCCACTCTAGTAGGTGTCAGATACGCTTGGTGCAATATGTACAGTTGAGTGGCCCGCTCTTTGATGCATACTGAGACTTTACGCACGCTGCTTAGGGCATCTTCCCAGTCATCATCATCTATATCTAATCCTGCCTCTACCCATTTATTTTTGGATGCTTGCGTGTAATCTACAGCTTTAGTGCTGATTAATTCTTTATATATATCGCCTATTAGATGTTTTTTGTTCCACTTTGGATCAGTGCAAGTACCGGGTGCGCCATTGTTGCAACAGGGGCCTGAGTAAATTGTCTACGGAAGGCATGGGACAACTGTATGTAGCGAAAGTGTTGGGAGGATAGTTTTGGAAATTGCGCTGTGAGCATATCAAAGGGTTTTAATTTACCCTGATGCAGGATATGCTTTAAGAATAGCACACCTGAGCGTTGCCACAAATGTGTGTCTGGGATGGTTGTAAATTCTGCCAGTGTCTTGTTGTTCCACAGTGGTGTGTGTGGATCAAGTGCCCCATTTTTATATAGAGAATGGGTCCTTTTCCATACCAATTGGGCTTGGCCGAGTATAGTATTTGTGAATTTACCCATGGGGATAGCTTGACATAGTAATTCCATTGCTACATTTGATTGCCATGGGTCCATGTTGTATCCCAGGGCTTCCGGGTTGTAGAGCCTTTCCATAGAAAACCATGCGGATATTTGTTGTAGTTGGGCTGAGAAATAATAATATTGCATGGACGGGAGTGCTAAGCCCCCAAGGCCATTTGGGTTAGTAAGCAGAGCATGTTTAAGTCCGGCACGCCCGTTGTTCCAAATAAAAGCAATGAATAGGGATCTAATGCGCTTAAAGATAGATAGTGGGATATAGATGGGTGACTGGTGAAGGACATATAATAGTTTGGGCAGCAGAATCATTTTAATTAAATTGACTCTTCCCACCACCGTGAGATACAACCTGGACCAGGTTTTGCATTTGGTTTGGACTAAGTGTATAAGAGGAAGTATTTCTGCTTGCATATATTGCTGGGGGGATAGATGTATCTTTACCCCTAGACAGGGGCGTTTCTAGGGTCCTTGGAGATCAGTGGCACCTGTGGGCACCAGGCGGGGAGGTACATGCGGCGCGCACAGCGCGCCGTGGCAAAAAATGGGCGTGGCCATGCTGTGAGTGGGCGTGGCCATGGGTGGGGCCAAATGTACATGAACTTAGCAGCGGTGTAAGCTACGGATAACGGGCCTGCCCATCTAAATATTGGACGGAGCCCCCTGTCCTTTATTTCGATCATTTACAATCAGTATTGGCATAAATCAAAGATGTATACGCACATAAAATTTTGATTGGTCAATCACTGACCCCCAATTTCCCACCCCCGTGCAGTAAGTGGGCCAACAGACAATGAATTTTATGAACAGAGCTAAAATTGGCTAATCAAAATTGCATGTGTGTACCAGGCTTTACAGCTAATACTGTACATACTGAAAGTAGCAGGGATCAGCATACAATACAGCTGGTTTACAATCAATAAAGGCACAGAGTAACACCTTACACTGTACACACTGGAGGTAAATCAGCACACAGTGCAAGCACTAGAGAACAGCGTATACTGTACATACTGTAGGCAGCAGAATTCAGCACACTGCAGCTAGCGTGCCAAAAATATGACGATCACGTTGTGCGGCGTGCTTATCGCGCCGCACCAAAAAATGGGTGGGCCATGGACCAGAATATAGGTGTGGTAACGGGTGGAGACAAATTTACATGAACCTAGCAATGGTGGGACATCAGATTAGGACAGTGGTGGCGAACCTTTTGGAGGCCGAGTGCCCAAACTGCAACCCAAAAGTCACTTACCGGTATCTATCGCAAAGTGGCAACAGCAATTTAAACTAAATACTGTACAAACGTTTTAACTCATACATGAACATTATGGAAAATCCAAGTTGAAAATAAACTGTGAAGATAAACAATTTCATCCATCCTACTCCTGAAAAATGTATTCAATTTTTTAGAACCTCCCAGTTTTATTTTCTGTTTTAAAACGCTAAAAAAGTAGGTTTAATGCTATTGTCTCATATGATAAGGATTCAGCTTTTCCCAAAGTCTCGCAGTTAGCAATCATGTGACCCCCAACAAGACATATTCAGCAATCATGAGGCCCCCAACAAATCAGGAGGCCCCCAACAAGACAAATTCAGCAATCATGAGGCCTCCAACAAATCATGAGGCCCCCAACAAGACAAATTCAGCAATCATGAGGCCCCCAACAAGACAAATTCAGCAATCATGAGGCCCCCAACAAATCATGAGGCCCCCAACAAGACAAATTCAGCAATCATGAGGCCCCCAACAAATCATAAGGCTCCCAACAAGACACATTCAGCAGTCATGAGGCACATAAATAGACAGCATTTCACATAAATAGGCAGAATGCCCCCTTAATATGGTAGCCCCCCCAAGTTAGGTAGTGAGTGACAGGGACCCCCAGGTTAGCTAGTGAGTGACAGGCGCCTCCAGTTAGGTAGTGAGTGACAGGGACCCCGATAGTGAGTGACAGGGAGCACCTTTAGGTAGTGAGTGAGTGCCAGGGAGCCCCTTTAGGCAGTGAGTGAGTGACAGGAAGCCCCTTTAGGCAGTGAGTGAGTGCCAGGGAGCCCCTTTAGGCAGTGAGTGAGTGACAGGAAGCCCCTTTAGGCAGTGAGTGAGTGACAGGGAGCCCCTTTAGGGAGTGAGTGAGTGACAGGGAGCCCCTTTAGGGAGTGAGTGAGTGACAGGGAGCCCCTTTAGGGAGTGAGTGAGTGACAGGGAGCCCCTTTAGGGAGTGAGTGAGTGACAGGGAGCCCCTTTAGGGAGTGAGTGAGTGACAGGGAGCCCCTTTAGGGAGTGAGTGCGTGCCAGGGAGCCCCTTTAGGGAGTGAGTGCGTGCCAGGGAGCCCCTTTAGGGAGTGAGTGAGTGACAGGGAGCCCCTTTAGGGAGTGAGTGCGTGCCAGGGAGCCCCTTTAGGGAGTGAGTGCGTGCCAGGGAGCCCCTTTAGGGAGTGGGTGCGTGCCAGGGAGCCCCTTTAGGGAGTGAGTGCGTGCCAGGGAGCCCCTTTAGGGAGTGAGTGAGTGACAGGGAGCCCCTTTAGGGAGTGAGTGAGTGACAGGGAGCCCCTTTAGGGAGTGAGTGAGTGACAGGGAGCCCCTTTAGGGAGTGAGTGCGTGCCAGGGAGCCCCTTTAGGGAGTGGGTGCGTGCCAGGGAGCCCCTTTAGGGAGTGGGTGCGTGCCAGGGAGCCCCTTTAGGGAGTGAGTGAGTGACAGGGAGCCCCTTTAGGGAGTGAGTGAGTGACAGGGAGCCCCTTTAGGGAGTGAGTGAGTGACAGGGAGCCCCTTTAGGGAGTGAGTGCGTGCCAGGGAGCCCCTTTAGGGAGTGAGTGCGTGCCAGGGAGCCCCTTTAGGGAGTGAGTGAGTGACAGGGAGCCCCTTTAGGGAGTGAGTGAGTGACAGGGAGCCCCTTTAGGGAGTGAGTGACAGGGAGCCCCTTTAGGGAGTGAGTGAGTGACAGGGAGCCCCTTTAGGGAGTGGGTGAGTGACAGGGAGCCCCTTTAGGGAGTGAGTGCGTGCCAGGGAGCCCCTTTAGGGAGTGGGTGCGTGCCAGGGAGCCCCTTTAGGGAGTGGGTGCGTGCCAGGGAGCCCCTTTAGGGAGTGAGTGAGTGACAGGGAGCCCCTTTAGGGAGTGAGTGCGTGCCAGGGAGCCCCTTTAGTGAGTGAGTGAGTGACAGGGAGGCCCCCCCTCTAGCCGCCGCCGCCGCTCCCCCCCTACCTCTCAGCAGACCTCAGGATCAGCGGCGACCCGACCAGATGTACGAGCGGGCGCTGGACGCACCCGCTCGATATGCGGAAGTGATGTCACTTCCGCATATCAGTGCGGGCGCTGGGTCCTAGCGCCCGCACGATTGGTCGCCGGCTCGCCGCCTGATCCTGAGGTCTGAGACGAGTGTCAGTGACGCGGCGGCTGGAGGAAGCCGCTGTCTTGACAGAGGGGGCAGCCGGGCGGAGATCCGTGGCACCCCAGGAAAGATTGGGGGCACGTGCCCCCCTAAAACAGGGCTAGCGACGCCCCTGCCCCTAGATATTTGAATGATTGGACTACCTGCAACTGCATGGGTTGTGAGTTATCATTATGGGGGAGTTGATCCACATACATCAGAACTGATTTGCTCTTATTTAGCTTTAACCCTGAGTAATATCCAGCTTCTTCAATGGTATCAAGTGCAATCTGCAGAGATGAAGCAGGATCTGCCAAGTAGAGAATAGTATCATCCGCATACAGGCCTATTTTCTCCTCAGTATTACAAGTGCGGAAACCATGTATCTGAGGATGTGCCCTTATGCGGCAAGCAAGCGGTTCCACCGCAAGGGCATATAGCAGAGGAGAGAGCGGGCACCCCTGCCTAGTACCGCGTCCCAGCGAGAAGGGTTGGGATATTCAGCTGTTGGTGCATACTCTAGCGGTTGGGAGAGTGTAAAGTAACTTTACCCACCTCATGAAATTGTCTCCAAAGCCAAACCTGGCAAGAACCCCCATCAAGTAGGGCCATTCTACAGTGTCAAATGCTTTAGCCATGTCTAGTGAGGCCACTACCCTGGATCCAGCATTGGAGTGAATAGCCTGTAGGTTGGTAAAGAGGCGGCGTATATTCAGTGCCGTATTTTTGCCTGGCATAAAGCCCGTCTGATCCTCATGTATAAGTGACAGAATTACTGTGTTTAGCCTAATTGCTAAAAGTTTGGCCAGTATTTTAATATCTGAGGGGAGGAGAGAAATAGGGCGATAGGAGTCGCAAAACAGGGGGTCCTTGCCAGGCTTAGGGAGCACAACTATCAAGGCCTCACGCATGGAGCGCGGAAGGGAACCCTTCTCAAAGGCGTCGTTAAAAGTTTGGAGGAGTAACGGTGCTATATTTTCATCGTACTGTTTGTATACCTCAATTGGCAGGCCGTCTAGGCCTGGTGCCTTTTTCTTTGGGAAGCTGGCAATTGCAGTGTACATTTCATCTAGTGTTAGAGGCGCGTCTAAAGCTTCACGCTGGTCAGGGGATAATTTTGGTAGATATGTTTCTGCCAGATATATTTCTGAGTCCGACTGGGTAGCACTAGTGTGGGAGGTGTACAGAGCTGAATAATAGGCAGAGAAAACCTGATTGATTTCTTGGCGACCTGTTACAGTCTGGCCTTGTGAGTCGGCAATGTGTGTAATGACTGGGGGGGAGTTGTAAGTTTTGGATATGTTAGCTAGTAAGGTGCCCGCTCTCTCCCCCTGCTCGTAGAATGCCTGTCTGCTGAAGAAAAGCTTGCTTTTGGTTATTTCTTCAATGTGACTTTTATGCTGTCTTTGCAGCTTACACCAGATTTCTTTATTTTTAGAAGTAGGATCGTCAAAGTAGCGATCTTGCGCTTGTGAAAGACATTGAAGTAAATCGAGCTCTTTACGTCTAGAGTCACCTTTGCATGAAGAGATAGCTGCTATCAATTCTCCCCGGAGGAATGCCTTAAAGGCATCCCAGACCATATCTGGGTTTTCTGCATCTCTATGCCTGAATATATAGTCTTCAATGTGGGCAGCCATCTCTTCATGCTTGTTTATAAGTTCAAGCCAAAATGTGTTTAGTTTCCAGAATTGGAAAGGAGGTTTTTGGCCCCACGCCAGTTCCAACTGAATTGGAGTGTGGTCTGAAGCCAGACGTGGTAGCATCTCAATTCGCGACACATTTGCAAGTGTGGCAGGGGTGACAAGAAAGTGGTCTATACGGGATCTGGTGTCGAAGGTCGCGGAGAAGCAGGTGTATGCTTTTATATTTGGGTGAAAGTGGCGCCAGGAGTCTGTTAGTTGTATTTCGTTAATGAGGTTATGGAATGGAGTGGGCTTATCCGCCCTGGGTGGGAATCTATCGACAGCTGGATTACATACGGCGTTAAAGTCTCCCATCCATATTGCATGATGGCAGGGGTACCTAGCACCGAATGCAATTCCTTCTTTAAGCACTGTCGAGCAATAGGGAGGGGGTATGTATATATTTAAAATTAACAGGGGGGTGCCACTTATATTACAATGCAAAAATAGGTATCTGCCCATGGTGTCAATACTAATATTTAGCAGTTGAAAAGTGAGGGATTTTCTAATCAGTAAGGAGACACCTCTGGAGTACTGTGAGTATGTGGAGTGGAACATCCAGCCAATCCAGTTACGTTTAAGTGCCTGCACTTTATCACCGGTAAGGTGCGTCTCTTGGAGAGCCACCACGTCTGGCTTGTGTCTGTTTAAATAGTTTAATAGCATTTGCCTCTTTAAGGAGTCATTTATCCCACGTACGTTCCAGCTGATACATCTAAGAGTAGTCCTAGGTATGTCGTGATATATCTAAACCTTCGGGTATGCAGCATAAGAAGTTTTCATAGCAACACTGAGACCTTGCATATTGACTGTGGTAATAGTAATAACAGAGAAAGAAAAGAAACTGAAAAAACCAAAAGAAAAGAAAAAGAAACCCTTGAACACCCATCCCTCCCTGACCTGAGAGAAATATCAACAGGTCCTTATACCCTGAACACTTTTGTAAACCTGTAGAGCAGACCTATACCTTAGAAACAAGGTATTACAGTCTGCCTGGGGGGAACAGCTTACCAACTACTGCAGGAACACCTCAACTGGGGCCTCCCGCTCAACTTATAACAAGCATATGCGTACACACGTATATAACATACCCCATCATCACCCAAAAAAAGTAAGTAAATAAATGGATGGACGTTACATATACACTTTTAACAGTATATACCCCTGTGACTTTTTTTGAGTTTAAAAACATTTTTCCTTTGCACTTTTTCAAAATCTACTATATCAAAAATGACAAGGTCTTTTTGAAAAAATGTTTTCTGTTTCCACTCTTCCCCTTAACATACCTAGCAATTTTGGTGACAACAGTGTGTATGGGGGTTTTGCTATGAACCACTAAATTTGGCAAAAGTTTCCGTGAAATTCTGCATCATAAAAAACCTTTTTCCCTGCTCGTTAATTTAATCTTTTTAGAATCACGCTGAGGAGGGTTTGGTAAGGGTTAAATGCCTTATTACACACTGAGCAGGAACTAAATAGAAAGGAAGATGGTGAGACTCTGCAGAGCAGTAGCTGCAGTGCGAGCCACTTGAAGGATACCTGCCTTGAGGTAAAGCTTCCTAAAGTAAACACAGAGATATGTTCATGCTGGACCCGCATACCTCTTTGTATTGTCCAAGGAGAGGTCCTTGTTCCCCCTGGTTCCCGTAATCACGCCCCAAAAATTAGACTTTTGGTTACTGCCAAATTTTTACACGGGAAGAGGTAGGCTTCTTGTGATATTTCTTCCTATCACCCCCCCCCCCCCATTCCCTTCTGGAAAGGTGATTGGAGGAAAATATGACTGCAAGCCTGCCTCTTCCTGACTAAAAATTTGACTGTAGTCGAAAGGCACATCTTTGGGGGAGTTATTACTAGAACCAGGGGGAATGCGTAGAGGAATGGACAACACACAGTAGTATCCAGCATGTGTATACCTCTGTACTTCCCTTATGTAGCTTTTCCTAGGGTCAGATTGGTTTCTGACCCCCCCCCCTGCCCCCCCACCCTGAAAACAATAGTGAGCAAAACTGGTCAGGTAGAAGACCAATGCAGCCAAGTGACCTGACCTGACTTGCTAAAGTGCTATCTACTGCCTTGGGGTACCCTGTGACACCAGTTTTCTCCTTTCCAAATTCCATTTTGGCAATCTTGTTTTTATGATATAACATGGTTTTGAACCAGTAAAGCAGTTTACACCTAGAACACCTTTTCTCATGGTTTATATATGGAGCACAAGTGGCTTGAAGAGAACAAAGGTGAAAACATTCAGCGTGGATTTTGTGGAGGAAATTATGCAGTGTACCATCAAGGGAATGATTCCAGGATCAATGAAGGGATGGGACCATGATCTTTGACAACTTACTCTCACTAACAACCTTGTGATTTGCGTTGTCAGAGGGCGGCAATCCTCCTTTGTATTGTTTATGGTGCAGGGAACAACATTGGAGTGTTGAACACCCAGGTGCTTATAGATCCATCATTGCTGGGATTTTGATTGACAAAGAAGATTAATAAAGTTGATAAAGCCTGGACCAAAGCCAAACCTGTAGAAAATAGCACCCATATAAAGTCATTCTATTAAATCAGACCGTAGCCAAGTCTAAAGTATGTGCAACTCTTTCTTTAACGTTGACATGTTTACAGTTGGTATAGAAAAGAATCAACTTCACTACTTTGCGGTCTCAAAATAAAAACACACACAAACCATTTTTTTTTAGCTATAATTACTCAATACAACTTATAACACGTTAAAGATATGATAATGACAGTTCAGTAGAAAAATACAAAAATCAGAATCACTGAGATATAGTCTGTTGAATTACATTTTGTTTTTCAGTTACAATCTTGAGTCTGTTTGAATACTTCTATACCAACTTTGCAATTCCAGACAATATTGTTCAAGCTCAGTCATATTGGATGATAACCGTTGGACTGTGTTTTTCAAGCCATTGCGGGAATTTCAAGTAGGGTGTAAGTGTATACTATGACTAGGCCAATACCCTTTACAGATTCAGAACGTATGTGTGTTCCATGTTACCACCATCATATTGGAGGATTAACCTTCTGACAACTTTCTGACAGAAGACAGCAGGTTCTCCTTAACCACTTAAGCCCTCGGTCGTTTTCACTTTATGCATCCGAGCAATGTTCACCTCCCATTCATTAGCCTATAACTTTATCACTACTTTATATATGATTTATATCTTGTTTTTTCCTCCACCAATTAGGCTTTCTTTGGGTGGTACATTTTGCTAAGAGTTACCTTACTGTAAATTCATTTTAACAGTAAGAATAAAAAAAACTGAAAAAATTCATTATTTCTCAGTTTTCGGCCATTATAGTTTTAAAATAATACATGCCCGGTTATTTCACCATTAAAATTATGTCCCTATCACAATGTATGGCGACAATATTTTATTTGGAAATAAAAGAGCATTTTTTCCATCACTATTTACAAGCTCATGAAAAAAAAAATATTTCATCTTTACATAGATATTTAAAAAGTTTAGACCCTTAGGTAAATATTTATGTGTTGTTGTTTTTTTAAATGTGTTATTTTAAAATTATTAAACATTTTGGGCCATATCCTATTCAAGGTGATAAGTAGCTTGCAGATGCGAGCTACTTATCACCTTGCCATCGCGCGAGGATTACCGGCAAACCCTATTGCCCATATCCTTCGCGCGATGGCCGATCGTTAGGGAGCATTACTCAGGCGAAAGCCTGAGCGATGCTCCCTTTTACCGAGCGATGGGGAGTGAGGTTTACGCTGTGGTGCTGTCCATCAGCACCAGGGCCTCACTCCCCACACATGCGCACTCGCCCGCCTAACATCTGCCGCCATCTTCCGCCGCAGCATCTGGGGGTCTCCTTTAATAAGGAGACCCCCAGAGCTCCCCGTCGGGTCGCCGCACAGTTTTGAACCCCCCGCGCAGCTCTGCACCGGCACCCCTGTTGGCATACATACCGCCGCAGATCACCTGCCGCCTCTCGCCGCAAAATCCGTCGCGTAATTACAGTGTATCTAACACTGTAATTACTGTCCGCATAGAAGGAGCCCGGGCAAAGCATCTTTGAATCTGCAGCCTGGGTTCCCCATTGGTCCGCTGTCTGAGCCATTTTATTGGTTCAAACAGCGGACCAATGGGGAGCCCAGGCTGCAGATTCAAAAATGCTTTGCCCGGGCTCCTTCTATGCGGACAGTAATTACAGTGTTAGATACACTGTAATTACGCGACGGATTTTGCGGCGAGAGGCGGCGGGTGATCTGCGGCGGTATGTATGCCAACAGGGGTGCCGGTGCAGAGCTGCGCGGGGGCTTCTTAACTGTGCGGCGACCCGACGGGGAGCTCTGGGGGTCTCCTTATTAAAGGAGACCCCCAGATGCTGCGGCGACGACGTGCGTTAGCTAATTTAGACCTGCTTTTTGCAGGTCTAAGCTAATGCTCATGTCTGCCGGGAAGCATCGCTTCCCGGAGACATGATAAGGGTAATTGGATTCGGTGTTAAGAACTCGCTGGGCGATTATATCGCCCAAGCGAGTTCTTTTCCACCTGGGGGGGTCTAAAGTTTAATTAGATTAGGCGATGCCCCCATCGCCTAAGTTAAGAACTCGCCAGTGCTTAGCGCTGGCGAGTTCAGCAATAGAATATGGCCCTTTATGTGGGTGTTTTTGGGAGGGTAAGATGTAAATAGTATTTATTTTGGGTAAATATATGTGTGTTTTTTTTTTTTTTTTTACATTTAGATGTAGTTTTACTTTTTGGCCACAAGATGGCAACCTTGAGTTTGTTTACATGACGTCACTCTAAGCGTAAAATGTACGCTTAGAGGGACATAGGAGGCAGAAAAAGCGAAGCTTCCGAGAGAAGCTGTCGCTTTTTCTGCGGGGGAGAGGAATCAGTGAGTGGGCACCATGGCCCGATTCATTGATTCCTGGGCTAACGATCCGCGGCCGGGAGCGCGCGTGCACGTGACATAGTTCTACGTCAAGGAGGACAAAGTGGTTAAAATGGGATGAAACTCAAATTTCATGTATGGTCTGAAGCATTAAACACACCATAAAAAGGAATAAAAAAAATTAGAAATAGTGTTGAAGATACTGAGAGAGTTAATCCTCAAATCTCTACTGTATTCATAAACTAATTGATAAGATTACCACTGGCATACTGAAATGATCAGATTGTGTTCATGTAAACAATAGCGGAGCCGCCGCCGCGCAGGGCAGCGTGGCGGCGGCCTCCGCATCCCAGCCGGCGGTTTCCGTTCAGCTCACGGAACTGCCGGCACAGAGCTGGGCGGGTGCGCCGCCACTAGCATCACGGCGGCGGGTCCCACTATGCGGCCAGCGGAGTTTGGGACGCGGGCGCGCATGGACTCAGGGCCTGGCCTCTTGGATGTTCTGAGGCAGAGGGTCACACGTGCGCGCGCAAGGAGACAGGACTCTTACCTCCTATGTAGGAGGGTCAGCTGACTCTTCTGTCAGCTGACATCAGGAGAGTCCCTGATTGGTTGGGCTCTGGGGCGGCGCTGAGTAGCTCTCTAGCTACAAATACAACTTGCCTGTCAGTAGCAAGTTGTCTGCTGTCGTGAATACACTTGTGTTAGCGCTCAGACCTTAGCTCAGTGCCCTGGTGTTGATACTAAGGATTTTACACCTTAGTTAGGATTGTATTTGATATTGTATCTGTGTTTTGACTCTGGCTATCCTTGACTACTCTCTCTCTCTACGCTATTGTACCTCTGCCTATCTGATTCTTGTTCCCGACCTCTGCCTGATTACTGATTATTCTTCTGCCTTCCGTTCCTGTACTGCTGCCGTCATCTCTGTTGCCGAACCCTTGCCTGTCTGACCTTTCTCCCTTCAGTGGAACGTCTCCCACTGGAGGGTTATCTTTGAGGCTTGCCTCTCCGAGACGCCTGCCCCAAGCAGACGGTTACTGCTAGGGGTCGAGATTCCTCACTCTGCCTGGTTAGAGGATCTCACTCACGGGGTTCCCATTCAGAGGTAACCACACCTCTGAGGAATTGCCGTGAGGTGGATATTTCCACACTTTTGTGATATTACTGTATTTATTGTGTTCTCCTTGCTGGGTGTACAGAGGTTAGCGATTTATCCGTATTATCGGTGATTCTGCAGATCGCCAATAATCGGTTATATATCTGTATTCTTGGCGATACTGCAGATCGCCAATAATCAGATTCTCTCTGTGTGCTGACACCAATCGTTACAGTTCAGCTAATACTAAAGGTGCCCATACATATAGCAATTTTGCAGTACGGTCGACCATTTGATTTGATCATTTTATCAAATTGAGAAGTAATCGAGAGAGAATCGAGTGTGTTCCAGAATTCCCAATCGATGAAAAGTGGCTGATATCATGTGGAATCGAGCAGCTCACTCGATCGAGCAGGATGCAAGATATTGGTCGATCGCACAGTAATCGGCTACTGTTCACATATCATTCAATCGATTTTTGCATTCAGAGCATGGAGACACAACATTGGTCAGATCGATTAGTGAAGGTGAATCGCATAGGAATCGTTTGTAGTGTGTGGGTCACTGGTCGATCAACTTTCGATCAACTGTACTGAAGTCGATTCCTCAATAAAGTTGATCGCTTTGTTGATTGAATCAGAATCGCTAGGTGTACGGCTACCTTTAGCTGTGTAAACAATGCAGAAGATCTTCTGCTGTATTTGGGTCGGGGTGGGGGCAAACGTTTCTACTTTGTTTGACAATAACTATCTGATAATTTGTCCCACAACCAGCAATCTTAACCATTAGCTGCAGGGAAGTGTATGCCTTGGAATGACATTAAAACAGTTTTTTTTGTAAGTTTTTTATTCATTTTTTAATTAATCCTTCAGTATAGGTAGCCCCACAGCATAAGTAGCAAGGTTAGCTACCAGTATAGGTAGCCCCATGGTATGGGTGGCTAGATTAGCCCCAGTATAGGTAGCCCCCCGGTATAGGTAGCCAGATTAACCCTCCAGTATTGGTAGCTTGAGCCCCCCAGTCAGAGCCGGGACAAGGTCCACCAGCACCCAAGGCTGAGAGACCAAACTGCGCCCCTCCATCCCTCCCACCCCAGCCGTCACACACTGATTTCTATTAGACCAAGAGGCGCCCCAGGGCCCCCAAACTCCCCAACACCTTAATCTCTAGTTATCTGGCTTGCAGTCACTGTCATGTATCCACTTCTCTTATTTCTTTCAGCTTCAAACACAATATAGAAATGATAGCTGTCACAGGAACCCTGTCACAGGAACCCTGGTGGTCAGACCGCAAATGGCCTTCCAAACGGTGCCAGCGCACACGGATCGTGCGAACTCTGGTCGCAGTCAATGCGCAGGAACCGTTGGGACAAACCGCAGACAAACCAGAAGGGAGCCTGTGAGATACGGGCAATTACAACTCACACACGATTCAGGGTAAGACTGCCACCACCACGGGTAGCACGGTGGCGTAGTGGTTAGCTCTCTCGCCTTGCAGCGCTGGGTCCCTGGTTCGAATCCCAGCCAGGGCACTATCTGCAAAGAGTTTGTATGTTCTCTCCGTGTCTGCGTGGGTTTCCTCCGGGCACTCCGGTTTCCTCCCACATTCCAAAAACATACAGATAAGTTAATTGGCTCCTTCTAAAATTGGCCCTAGACTACAGTACTTACACTACATAATATATAGACATATGGCAATGGTAGGGATTAGATTGTGAGCTCCTTTGAGGGACAGTTAGTGACAAGATATATATATATACACTGTACAGCGCTGCGTAATATGTCGGCGCTATATAAATACTAAATAATAATAATAGCTGAGCTGAGTGCGCCCCTACCTACACAGCGCCCTGAGGCTGGAGCCTCTCTCGCCTCTGCCTCGGCCCGGCCCTGCCCCCAGTATTGTATTGGTAGCCAGATTAGCCTCCCCTCTCTAATGGCTCATACACACGGGGCACAACTGTCGCCACAAACATGTGGCACGCGCATGTTGCGGCGACAGTTACCCCGTGTGTATGAGGCGCGCACCCCAAACTGTCACCGGAGACAGCAGTTGCCGTGCGATTGAAAAGTTCAATCGCCGGCAACCTCTGTCTCCGCAACTGTCGCTAGTCCGCCATGCGTACTGTGTGAGTATGTGCGGACTAGCGACAGCTACCCAGAGCCAGAAGGGAGCTTCCGGCGGAGGGAGGAAACTTTCGGCGACAGCTTCCGCCGCATCTCTGTCCCTCTGTGCAAGGTGTGTACAGCTGCTGCACAGAGGGACCTGGCGACGAACTGTCGCTGCTTTTTTTTTTTTTTGTCTCTTGTCTCCAGCATTTGTGCCTCGTGTGTATGAGGCTTATGAAGAGTAGTGAGAAGAGTGCTGGAGGGAGGTGACAAGAAATAAGACAACAAAAGGCAACAGCAGAGACATACTTTGGTAAATGCAGACAAAGTCATATTTTATTTAAGTAAATGTTGTCTTCAAACTTAGGAAGAGATTATTGGTGAAGAGTGCCACCTGCTGGTTTCAGCCCATAAATGTGAAATACTCATGCGTAATACTTAGCAGAAAAATTAAGAACAGGAGATACATTAAATATTTTTCAAGACAACTTAACTAACAGAGATGGTTATTGGTTAATTAAAGCACACCTGAAGTGAGAGGAATATGGAGGCTGCCATATGTATTTCCTTTCGAACAATGCCTGCCTATCCTGCTGATCCTCAGCATGCTGCTCAGATATTTGACTATATTTGCCTCACGCTTGTTTTAAATGTGTGATTCAGACACGACTGATGCATGATAGATCAGCAGGATGCCAGGAAACCGTATCATATAATTTTTGATCAAGTTTCTAGCTGCAGACATTTGAATGCAATTTGAAATGATATGCATAGTATTGGCCAACTCTGCTAACTCATACAAGAAATAAAGCTATGTTCAATAGCTATATTGACTTATTTCACTAACAGCCAGTAACCTTATACATTTCTCAGCACATCTTATTTTGGATTCCTAAGTTCCCTCATCCCACACAGATCTTACATGTGTTATTTTTGTACTGGTCTAATAACGTGCACTGAGTCATGGATTTAATTGGAGGAACCTCCTTTGAGACAGACAAGCTGACACAGCTATGCAAGCAAGTTACATCAAAAAGGCACCCACACCCAGGAAAGATAATTCAGCAACAGTGAAGTGAGGCGAAACACAAACATAAAAGCGTAGAAAAATGCAGCAAACTCTGAGTTTCCTCAAGGTAGACAAACAGAGGTGTGAAACCACACACAGAGACATAAATACAGTACATGATGGACCTCTTCAGCCTTGTTTATTGTACAGTTGCACTGCTTTTATATCACTGTATATATCAATAACTAAACTTAAACACACAAATGTAACAACGAAATAGCTAAAGAACATGAAGCATCAACTTTAAGCTAAAGTTATGAAACAAAAACAAATTCAACGCTCAAGATATTTCTGGAGAGCATTCGGTTTGCATGTCTTTTCAGTTTTCATATGATAATTTCTACCATGCTGCAGTGTGTGGACATTTAAGATTATGGACACAGGTGGTTCCTAGAGTGAGAAGGCATTGCCAAAATGATGCTACATTTAAAGTAGTTGTTGTCTAACCATAGTCGTTAACGTGCAGCGCAACTTTCACTTTCCATTGCATTGCGTTCCTGCTTTTAAAGGGAATGCAATGCAGCTCCCACTGTGAACCTACAGCTAGTGAATCTTACAGCTAGTCCCATAAGGAATAAGCTAGGCATTTTCAAGAGAGGGCACTATAGCTAAAGAAAAAAACAAAAACAAAAAACAAGTAATTTTTCAAAATGTTTATGTAGAGACATGAGAAATGTACTGATGTCCCAAAGCACTAAGATGTGATAAAGTGTGAAGTTTGAGGAGTTGCTATATGAACAAACTTAATCCTGTAACTTGTACCTGTCTTACTATATTTTGTTATATTTAGAACTAAGTTGCTGCTGCCAGCTAAGTGTGCATTTTTATTGTGTTTGTTAATTAGTTAGTCAACTAGGCTTTGTGGAGTTTGCTGGGTTATTGTTCTTAACCCTTAAAATCTGAATTCGCCCACTACCACACTTCAGCACTCAAATAAGTGCACAGGGTTTAGGAGGATTCCAGTTATTTGCACTGCTAGTTGTGCAAATAAGTGAACTCCCCCCCCCCCCCCCTTCCCCCAACCCTGTCCACTTATTCAGGTGCTGTAGTGTGGTAACGTGCACATTCGAGTTTCTGAAATTCAAAAACCTGAATTCAACCACCAACATGGTTGTCAGTTTCCTTATAAATAATCCTGCAAATGCATTCAATGTTTAGGAAGGAGGCAGAATTTAAGGCAGGAGCAGTTGCAAAAGGCATGAAAGTGGAAGGGAGTAGGAATAAACTGGCTCCTAATTTGGCTCCAGCATAAAAAAAATCTGCAACAGGGCTTCCCAACTTGGAGGCTTCCACTTCTTCAATATGGTCTTGGCTATCCTACCTAATCACAATACAATGTATATGTAGTAAAGTGAATTAGGCAGCACTGGTCACCACAAGCCACCTGCTCCTCTTCCCAGACACAGAGTAAGCAGTTTGCAAAGAGTAATGAACAGGCTCTCATACCATTTCTCCCAAAACACTTTGATACAGCTGATAATGAGTAGTCTGCACAACTGTTTCTACATCCTGTGTTGGGGCTTTTGACAGAGGACTTTCGGCAATCCGAAAGAAAGTACAAAGAGATAAAATGAACTGATGCCTAACCTTCACTTTCCTCTCAGGAAAAGAAGAAGATGGACCAGTGCAGGGAGGATAAGCAGGTCAGGCCCATGTCTGCAACCCGCTCTCTGCTGGCCACCTTCTTGTGTTACTCCTATTAGGATTTTTTTTTATAAACATGTTCAGTTAGGTCCCATTTTTAAGTAACACATATGTAACTGGTTTAAATCAGTCAGACCTCACTAACGGGAAAATTTGACTGACGTCAGACAGCATGAAATACTATATCCTACAAAGGTTTTTTTCCAGGAAGTAGTTGGGGTGTAATTCATTTCCAAATTAACTTTGTAATAAAAGGATCAGTTGAAGATAATATTACATTTGTGATTTTTTTTTCTGAGGGTGATGTCATTTTCCAGACTATAAAATGCAAATGGATAATAAAGCCCAGGGCTAGACTTCCGTTCTGTTTTTGATATTGTTTGGCAAAAAGCTGTTGATTCAAAACCAGCCTTCAGTGCTCAGTACAACAAAGAAACTTCTGCATTGACAACATATCTAGGTATTACTGATGGTGTAATCTGATCTAACCATGGTCACAGCCAGACAGCGCTGAAATAAACCTGCTGCCATTGGTCTAGGCAGTAACTAAGCTATGGGCCCCGCTCCATACATTACCTGTGAGGCTGTGACTGATCACCTATACATTTAGTCTTAATCCGTAATTTACTCATTCATACACAAAAGAACTCTTATTCAATAAAGTAAACCAGCAGCACCAAGGAATATACTGCCCACCCTTCCCACTAAGGATTGTTCCCTCCTTCTTCTTACAAAGATGATAATTACACCATTGAGGCTGGATGTAAAATGCCTCAGCACCCTTTAAATAAACCTATGATAACACTAAAAGGAATGTTTAGTTATATTATGTATTTTGTGTTCTGTACTAAAAAATGAAACTTAATAGTTTTAATGAAAGCATATATTTTTTGTTTTTATTATGTTTTTTTTTTCATTGCTTACTTATTTACTAACCCTATCAATGTTTAGTGAATAATTTTATTTTGTGAATATTTTTATCGGTAATTATATAAACTGTTTTCTTAAAGTGGTATTGCCGTCCAAAAATGTTCTTCCTCTGAATTCTAAAACATTAAACATGGTAATAATGAATACGAATCTTTATGAGACTGTTTGATGTATTTTGAATGCATATTTGCATCTCACTGAAGCTAACTGATATCATTGCCGGCTGCAGGAAAAACGATCAGATGTATTCCTAGAGAAGTAATCAGTCAGCAAATAGCATATATGAAGTTCTGTGCTCCCCCTTTACTCAAAAAGCAGTGGAAACATTAGACCTTGAAAGCAGGCCCTACAATTAAGATGGTGGTGCTGTCAGCTCAGCGTACTTGCAGCAATCTGGGCCATCATAGCAACAGGAGACCACATTGCTAGCTGGCATCAGGAACTGGGTGACATTATGAATGAATGCCACCCATCATTTTTATTTCCACTAACAAAGGTGTAATTTCTGGGGGTGCAACTCTATGGACCCCAAAAAGACACAAAATGTAGAAGTCACCCTAACTGCAGCTTTATTTCCTGTATATAAATATGCACAGTATTTGTTTTATCTTTTCATAAATACCGATTTGTTTTCATAGAAGCTGAAGTAATTTTGATGTCACTGTTTATAAATGCACAAAGATTATCCCACTGCCTCAGGTAAGGAAGACTTGCATATTACATCTAAAATACGGGTTGTATTTTTTAATGAGTCAAGGACTGGAAAAGCCGTGAGCAGCATTAGTTGTTCAGGATGACTCTGAGTACAGTTTGTGGCATTTTCCTAGAGAGTGAATGATTGTCCTGAGCTTTGGGCACCTTCAGAGCAAGGAACTGCCAATAATTACATTTTTGAGAAAAGGAGCGTCTGTTTATGGCACCCAGGCTGGCTGTAGATATTGCAACATTTTATGAACTGTCATATTTCTCGAACTCTAGAGATTAACCTTAAAATACAATATACTTTTCTCTCCCTGGTCTGTAATAGAAGGATGATTATTTAAAATCAGATTGTTTCATTTCCAAAGTCTCCTGGGAGGGAAATATTACCTTTCTTGGACACTATATATATATATATATATATATATATATATATATATATATATATATATATATATATATATATATATATATATATATCAAATTAAAAAGATCTAATACAAGTTTGTACAATAGTGAGATCAGGAGCGGCACACCTTTCCGTATTGTGTGAGGGTGCTGAACCTTAGATGCAAAGCAACATCAGATAATATTCCAAAAGTCCAAAGGTAGGTTCGCACACCAGCTTTTCAAATAAGCCAAAGATTAATTTATTTCATCATAATGCGTCAACACTATGCATGACAATTGTTTCGGGGCCACGCAGGGTCCCCTTCCTCAGAATAGTGCAGACAAACATCCTAGTGAAGTGCACATCACATTAAATACAAAAAGTGACAAAGCAGGTCAACCCATGCAAGCCAAGAACACGCCCCCTCATTAGGAAACATAAACAAAGGATGAGTAGAACAATCAATGCTAAATGTACATGTGAGACACAAATCTATTGACAGTATCTATCACTTACACAATGCCCTCTTAAGGGTCTCATCGCAAACTTTGCTAAAAGCATGAGAATGTCCTAATGCTGCTAAAGGCTAGCCTATAACTATCACTCACCAATGATTTCAAACAGATTGGATGTCAGTTCCCGCCGTGGGAGTCGTTCTGTGCCGCCGAAAACCGCTATCACAGACTGGATAATCGGAACCAGAGGAACCTTCCGGAAAGCGAGGCTCGCAATAGCCAATCACAGCGCTCAACCCATGTAAGCACTGCTGTGAGCACTGCTTCTCCCCTCCCTGTGTTATCCTTTCCCTGTCTTTTCACCCTACTCATGGGCAATGTAGATGTGGGTGTGGCCTATATGATCGCTCACCATAACTTATAACATCGGCAAATTCAGGTAGTTAATATCAGTAAATTGATATGGTTGTACCAGGTTTAATATGCATATTTACATATGATTAGGAGATTAATGTTTATTATTGTAGGACTTGATTGTACATATGCAACTGCTGTTGTTGATCACCCCTTGTGGCAGATGTTGATGCCATGAAGTGTTTTCTCCATGAGCAGATTGCATCTCTCTACACCTGAGATTGCCTGTCTGTTCTTAGTGGGATCGTGCTGTCTGCCGTTGCTACACTATGCAAGTGCTCTGTTGAGCACGTTGTTTGATGTGCATAGTGTACAGTGGTTTCTATGGCGACGTGCTTTGTTTAATGCGCCGTCGGTAATACACGTAGCGGAGCTGGCTTTACTATGCGTCTGCATGGGTGTTCCCATGACGACGCGCCTTCCCAGCGCGTCATCTAACGTCTCCATGACGACACGCCTTTCTAGCACGTCATCTGACGTCTTGTGGGCGATGGGGAACTGGCCTTTGGACCTTGCGTATGATCCTTGGCCACGCCCCTTCCGCTTTGGCGGTTCTCTGGCACTCACAGCGTCGATTACATGGGGTGAGCGCTGTGATTGGCTATTGCGAGCCTCGCTTTCCGGAAGTGTACGCCGGCCCTCTGGTTCCGATTATCCAGTCTGTGATAACGGTTTTCGGCGGCACAGAACGACTCCCACGGCGGGAACTGACATCCAATCGGTTTGAAATCATTGGTGAGTGACAGTTATAGCCTTTAGCAGCATTAGGACATTCTCATGCTTTTAGCAAAGTTTGCGATGAGACCCTTAAGAGGGCATTGTGTAAGTGATAGATACTGTCAATAGATTTGTGTCTCACATGTACATTTAGCATTGATTGTTGTACTCATCCTTTGTTTATGTTTCCTAATGAGGGGGAGTGTTCTTGGCTTGCATGGGTTGACCTGCTTTGTCACTTTTTGTATTTAATGTGATGTGCACTTCACTAGGATGTTTGTCTGCACTTATCTGAGGAAGGGGACCCTGCGTGGCCCCGAAACAATTGTCATGCATAGTGTTGACGCATTATGATGAAATAAATTAATCTTTGGCTTATTTGAAAAGCTGGTGAGCGAACCTACCTTTGGACTTTTCAAATACAAATTTGGGGTGGTTTTTTTTTAAAGGACAATTGTTCAAATCAGAGGTGGCCTTAGAGTACGCGTTGCCTGAGGTGAGTGTCATATGCGGGGCCTAGAGACATATGCTGTGGATACACACACACACACACACACAAATCACACACTCTGTATAGGTTAGATAGGTAGGTGCCTGCAGTATATTTTAGATAAGTAGGTGCCCCCAGTATAGGTTAGATAGGTAGGTGCCCCTTAGTATAGATTAGATAGGTGCCTGCTGTCACACACAGGTACCGTGAACAGGTGTAGTGACTGGTGGTATATTACACTGCTTGCGATCACGTAGGTGCACTGAACAGGTTACAGGTATGCACTGCAGTGATTGGTATTACAAATGTGCAGCTTTCACACACAGGTACCGTGAACAGGTGCAGTGACTGGTGGTAGATTACACTGCTTGCGCTTACATAGGTGCACTAAACAGGTTACAGGTATGCACTGCAGTGATGGGTATTACAAATATGCAGTTGTCACACACAGGTACCATGAACAGGTGCAGTGACTGGTGGTATATTACACTGCTTGCGGTCACTTAGGTGCACTGAGCAGGTTACAGGTATGCACTGCAGTGATTGGTGTTAAAAATGTGCAGCTGTCACACACACACACACACACACGCACACACACACACACACACACACACACACACACACACACACACACACACACACACACACACACACACACACACACACACACACACACACACACACACACACACGAATCACTAACTCTGTATAGGTTAGATAGGTAGGTGCCTGCAGTATATTTTAGATAAGTAGGTGCCCCCAGTATAGGTTAGATAGGTAGGTGCCCCTTAGTATAGATTAGATAGGTGCCTGCACTGCAGTATAGATTAGATAGGTGCCTGCAGTATAGATTAGATAGGTGCCTGCAGTATAGATTAGATAGGTAGGTGCCCTGCAGTATAGATTAGGTAGGTGCCTGCAGTACAGATTAGATAGGTAGGTGCCCCGCAGTATAGATTATAGGTGCCCTGCAGTATAGATTAGATAGGTGCCTGCAGTCTATAGATTAGATAAGTGAGTGCCCCGTAGTATAGATAAAATAGGTAGGTGCCCCGCAGTATAGAATAGATAGGTGCCTGCAGTATAGATTAGATAGGTAACTGCCCCACAGTATAGATTAGATAGGTGCCTGCAGTATAGATTAGATAGGTGCCTGCAGTACAGATTAGATAAGTAGGTGCCCCGCAGTATAGATTAGATAGGTGCCTGCAGTATAGATTAGATAGGTGCCTGCAGTATAGATTAGATAGGTGCCTGGAGTACATGTTAGATGGGAAGGTGGCTGCAGCGAAGGGGAGAGCGGGCATAGTTGTTAAAAACTCACGTTTCTTCTTCTGATGCTTACAGCTTCCATCTCTTTCCTGTCCCGGCATCTGTGTATTGGTAAGAGCGCCCCCTGGGATGACTTGACCGCATCTCACCACAGGGGGCGCTGTTACCAATACACAGTTGCCGGGACAGGAAAGAGAATGAAACTGTGAGCATTGGAGGAAGAAACATGAGTTTTTAACTACTTTGCCCGCTCTACCCACCGCTGCAGAGAGTGCGGGGCCTCTTCAGGCGCGGGGCCTGGGGCGATTACCCCACTTGCCACCCCCAAAGGCCGGCTCTGGTTCAAATCATTATAACTAAGTACTAAATTTCCTATTTTCTGAGCAGTCGGAGTTAGGGGCAAAAGTTTATCATGGACAGTTTCTAATGGCATATAAGACTACTTTTTATTAAAAAATTTTATTAAAAAGTTTTTAACCCTGGAAGATCTTCGGAAAAGTCAGGGGATGTCTTATACGCCGGGTGTCATTGATGCTGGGTGATATGCCCTATCCTCTAACCGCTAGAGATGGCTCGAACCTCCGATTTTCGGTTTGCAAACTTCCACAAAAGTTTGCGAACATGCGAACTTCCGCGAACCGCAATAGACTTCAATGGGGAGGCGAACTTTGAAAACTAGAAACATTTATGCTGGCCACAAAACTGATGGAATAGATGTTTCAAGGGGTCTAACACCTGGAGGGGGGCATGGTGGAGTGGGATACACACCAAAACTCCCCGGGAAAAATCAGAATTTGATGCACAGCGGCGTTTTAAGGGCAGAAATCACATTTTATTGATAAATTAGAAGCCTAAAGTGCTTTAAAACATCTTGCATGTGTATACATCAATCAGAGAGTGTAATTAGTGTACTGCTTCACACTGACACATCAAACTCACTGAGTAACGCACCACAAACAGCTGTTTGTGTAGTGCTGGACTGGTGCGCACAATGGCCAGAGTGCAGGCGATGGCAGTTTTGAAGCCCATATCATCGGGCTTAGGTAGCTGAATGATAGAACAACAGTGAATGAGTGTCCAGCTGATAGAATTTGGTCTATCCACAAAGAAGCAACGACCTTATTATCAATCTTCTTGGGCCAGGTGTGCCCCCCAACCCCAACACACTCATATAGCTGCCGGCAGTCATTGCTTCATTGTGATACGCAAACCCCTTCACCGCGGAATGGTAACGATCACGAAGGGGGATTGACACATGTACATGCCTTTTGTTTTGTTGTTGAAGCTGCAGTGCAGCCAGAAAAATGAGGCAGGCATGTACACGCACCAGAAAAATTATTATACCGGCCACTGCTAGCAGTGGCCTTAAAAATTCAGGAATCTGCCAGGAGTCCTCGTGGACCCTGTTGGTGGTGGTAGTCAAGCAGTCTGCAGGCAGAGATGCTGTGTGGGGACCGATTTAGTCTTGGGGCAGGCAGTCACATGGAAATGGTGTGTGTGGGGACTGACTTAGTTTTCGGGCAGGCAGTAGCCCTCCGGGATCCATGCCTCATTCATTTTGATAAAGGTGAGGTACTGAACACTTTTGTGACTTAGGCGACTTCTCTTCTCAGTGACAATGCCTCCAGCTGTGCTGAATGTCCTTTCTGACAGGACACTTGAGGCAGGGCAAGACAGAAGTTGGATGGCAAATTGTGGCAGCTCTGGCCACAGGTCAAGTCTGCGCACCCAATAGTCCAAGGGTTCATCGCTGCTCACAGTGTCTACATCCACACTTAAGGCCAGGTAGTCGGCTACCTGCCGGTCGAGGCGTTGGTGGAGGGTGGATCCGGAAGCACTAAGGCGAGGCGTTGGACTAAAGAATGTCCGCATGTCCGACATCACCACCATGAGATCGCTAGAGCGTTCTGTCCTTGCCTGCATGGACATGGGTGAAGGATTACTGGCAGTGGTACCTTTATTCCATTGAGCTGTGACATCACCCTTAAAGGGGTTCTTCCGCGAATGAGGAAAAAAAATCAAAATGGTTTATGCATGTTCTATTAAAAATCCTTCTAAAATAGTGTGAACATTTTTTCAAAAAAATGAATGGTTTCACCAATACAACATGTAATGTATACAGTGACGGCTGACGGGACTGTGAGGCTAATCCATTTGTTAGGGGTGTTTTTTTTGTTACTTTCACTTCATAAGCTGCTCCCTACCTAGTTTTCATTGCTGTAATGCAGGGCTATGATGAAGTGCTGTGCAATGGCAGTTACAGCTATTAAAATAACGGCTGTGCTGCTCTGTAGTTTCTGCTTGTACTTCCTCACAGAGCTGACCCCCCTCCCCCCGCCTCTCCCTGTAGGCAGAGGTCGGGCAGCTCTTCGGAGCAAATCACGTGTTTACCTCGTTGCCGGGCAACCAGACTTCAGCGTCTGTGCAGAGGACTTCCTATCCATTGCACGGCAAGTTAGCTGCCTGAGCTACAGTTCAGTACAGTACAGTACAGAGAGGGGGGGGAGGGGGGTCAGCCCTGTAAGGAAGTACAAGCAGAAACTACAGAGCAGCACAGCCGTTATTCAGCTGTAACTGCCATTGCACAGCACTTCATCATAGCCCTGCATTACAGCAATGAAAACTAGGTAGGGAGCAGCTTGTGAAATGACAGTAACAAAAAAACCACCCCTAACAAATGGATTAGCCTCACAGTCACCTCAGCCGTCACTGTATACATTACATGTTGTATTGGTGAAACCATTCATTTTTTAAAAAAACTTTTCACACTATTTTAGAAGGATTTTTAATAGATTATGCATAAACCATTTTGATTTTTTTTCCTCATTCGCGGAAGAACCCCTTTAAATGCACTGTAAAGCATAGTTGCCAGCTTGTTCTGCATGTGCATTATCTTTTCTGCCTTCAGGTGAGTTGGTAACATGTCCGCCACTTTGTGCCTATACCGAGGGTCTAGTAGCGTGGGCACCCAGTAATTGTCATTCCCCTTGAGTTTTTTTCATATGGGGGTCCCTCAACAGGCTGGACAGCATGAAAGACGCCATCTGCACAAAGTTGGATCCAGACGTACTATCCATCTCCTCTTGCTCTACCTTAGTGATGTCAGGTGCGCTCTCCTCCTCCCCCCAGCCGCGAACAATACCACCAGAGTGTTGAACAGCACAAGCCCCCTGCGACGCCTGCTGCGGTTGTTCTTCTGCTGCCTCCTCCTCCTCACAAGAATAAAAAAAAACCTTCCTCATCATCTGACTCCTCTTCCCCTCATTACTCTTCCTCCTCCTTCGCCTCCTCCCCCCCTCTGTGCTGCCACAGGTGTTGAGGAAATATCTGGTTCTGATGAGAATTGATCCCACAACTTTTCCTCCTGTAACTGTTCCTGTTCACGGTCATCCACAGCTTGATCCACCACTCTAAGCACGGCACGCTCCAGGAAGAAGGCATACGGGATCAAGTCGCTGATGGCGCCTTCACTGCGACTCACCATGTTTGTCACCTCCTCAGACGGCTGCATGAGCCTGCAGGCATTTCACATGAGTGTCCAGTTCTTTAACCAGAACATCCCCATTACCCCAGAGCATGTCCTTCTACTGTAGTTGTAGAGATACTGGGTGATGGCTTTCTCCTATTGTAGCAGGCGGTCGAACATCAGGAGGGTCCAATTCCAGCGAGTCAGGCCATCGCAAATCAAGCGCCTCACCGGCAAGTTGTTTCTCCGCTGACTATCAGCCAAGCGTGCCATGGCCGTGTAAGACCGCCTGAAATGCCCACACAACTTCCTGGCCTGCTTTAGGACGTCCTGTAAGCCTGGGTACTTACACACAAATCTCTGGATTACGAGATTGAGCACATGTGCCATGCAGGGTACATGTGTCAACTTACCCAAATTCAAAGACGAAATGAGATTGTTGCCGATCTCCAGTTGGTGCCGGGTCAGCCACTGATCCACCTGTTTGTTCAGAGCAGCCAGGAGAGCTGCTCCAGTGTGAGTCTCTGCTTTGAGGCAAGACATGTCTAAGATGGCGTGACACCATCGTATCTGGCATGCAGCAGCATAGGCCAAGGGGAGCTGGGGCTGTGTAGCTGGAGAGGAGATCGCAGCACTAGTAGAGTTGCGCTGCCACTCAGCCAAGGAGGAGGAGGAGGAAGACGACAGCGAAGAGGATGTAGCAGGAGGAGTAGGAGGAGAAGGAGAGGAGGTGGCAGCAGGCCTTCCTGCAAGCCGTGGAGGTGTCACAACTAGGTCCGCTGCACAGCCACGTTCTCCCTGCTTGCCATCGGTCACCAGGTTGACCCAATGGGCTGTGTGAGTAATGTACCTGCCCTGACCGTGCTTGGCAGACCAGGCATCCGTGGTCAAATGGACCCTTGACCCAACGCTGTGTGCCAGAGATTACACCACTTGCCTTTCTACTTCACAGTACAGTTTGGGGATCGCCTTTTTTGAGAAATAATTGCGGCCAGGTATCTTCCACTGTGGTGTCCCAATGGCCACACATTTTCGGAAAGCCTCAGAGTCCACCACCTGGTATGGTAAAAGCTGGCGAGCTAACAGTTCCACCAAGCCAGCTGTCAGATGCCGGGCAAGGGGGCGACTGGCAGACATTGGCTTCTTCCGCTCAAAGATTTCCTTCACAGACACCTGGCTGCTGCTGTGGGCAGAGGAGCAGGAGCCGCTCAAGGTGAGAGGTGGAGTTGAGGAGGTTGGCTGTGATTGTGAAGGTGCAAGGGAGAAAGCTGCTGAAGATGATGCACCTGAAGGAGGAAGAGGAGAAGGAGGGTGGCTTTGCTTTTGTGTTCTGCTTTTGCTCAGATGGTCTTCCCATTGCAGTTTATGCCTTTTCTGCATGTGCCTTCGTAAGGCAGTTGTCCCTACGTGGGTGGCCTTTCCATGGCTCAATTTTTGGTGGCAGAGAGTACAGATGGCATTGCTCAGATCTTTGGCATACACACTAAAAAATTTCCACACCACTGAGCCACCCTGGGGTGGCCTCAGCAGCTGACATTGAAGGCCATGTTGGCTGGCTGTCCATAGGTGGCGATACATGGCGTAGGACACTGCCACCAGCTGTTTCTGACGACGAGCTCCCCCTGCTTCTTTCAGGAACTCGTCTTCTCCTACTCCTCTCTGACTCCCCCTCTGAACTGTCCCCCTGTTCATCTCCTCTATTGGGAACACACGTGGCATCCGTATCATCATAATCATCCTACCCAGCTTCGCTTGTATTAAACACCTCCAAAACTGCACCAACAGCAGGTACTTCATCATCCTCCTACTCACACCTTACGTCCATAGTGTCGCCTAACTCAGACATATGAGGTGGTGTAACTTGCTTAGCGCCTTTATCTTGTTGTAACAATAATGGCTGTGAATCAGTTATTTCCCCACCAAATAACTCCTGTGAAGTGTCAAATGTAGTGGATGTGGTACTTGGAATAGCACTGGTGGCTGATGAGGTGTTCTGTGTTAAATAGTCAACCACATCCTGACAATCTTGGGACGATGTTGAACAGACCTGCCGGGTGGCCTGCCTCTGGGTCTGCCTCTGCCTGTTGTTTTGTCCATATCGGGAGGGGGATGAAGTGAAAGGTATGCACTGACTTGACTAATACAATGTGCAGTCACACAAGTGCAGTGAAAGGTAGCAGTGACTGGTATTACAATACAATGTGCAGCTGTCACACAGGTGCAGTTAACAGGTATGCACGGACTGGTATACTAAACAGTGTGCGGTCACACAGGTGCAGTGAACAGGTATGCAGGGATTGGTATTACAAATGTGCAGCTGTCACACACAGGTACCGTGAACAGGTGCAGTGACTGGTGGTATATTACACTGCTTGCGCTCACGTAGGTGCACTGAACAGGTTACAGGTATGCACTGCAGTAATTGGTATTACAAATGTGCAGCTTTCACACACAGGTACCGTGAACAGGTGCAGTGACTGGTGGTATATTACACTGCTTGCGCTTACATAGGTGCACTAAACAGGTTACAGGTATGCACTGCAGTGATGGGTATTACAAATGTGCAGTTGTCACACACAGGTACCATGAACAGGTGCAGTGACTGGTGGTATATTACACTGCTTGCGGTCACTTAGGTGCACTGAACAGGTTACAGGTATGCACTGCAGTGATTGGTGTTAAAAATGTGCAGCTGTCACACACACACACACACACACACACACACACACACACACACACACACACACACGTACCGTGAACAGGTGCAATGTATATGTATATGTATAATGCAAGTGGGCCACAAAAAAAAAAAGATCACAAGAACAAGATTAGCTCTCAAAAGAGTTGTTGAGGGGTGCTTTTTTAGCAATAAGAATCAGCAAGGAGCAAACTAACAAGCCTACAAGAGCCTAACTAAGCTTCCCTTCTCTGATTACTGCAGGCACACGAGTGTTGAAACTAGTAACCAGTAATTCCTACTGTGTGTGCCACTGCCAGGCCCAGCACATTCAGTGACTACCTGTGTGTATGACAGGTGCACATTGTAATACCCATCACTGCATTCAACCACCTGTTGTTCACAGTGCACCCACCTACCTATGTGAGCGCACGCAGTGTCACTGTGCCTGTCCGGTACCTGTCTGTGTGTGACAGGTGCACATTATAATACCCATCACTGCTTATACCTACCTGTTGTTCACTGTGCACCCACCTACCTATGTGAGCACACGCAGTGTCACTGTGTTAGGTCTTCAGTCCCTGTTGACCTTCCCACGAAGGAAGAGGTGTTACCCAGTATTGGGATCTAAGTGACCTTGGGTCTTCACCCACACCCCCTTGAGGGGATTGCAGGAACTACACCCCTTTGAGGGGGATGTAGAGCTGCGCTGCCTAGTGCCCACCAGGTCACTACTGGGATTACCTCAGCAAGTGGTCGGGAGAACAGTGACACTAATTGTGGAACAGACGTGGTCAGACGGTAGCCAAAGGTCCAGGGCAGGCTGCGTTCTACGGATGTCGGGGTCACAAGCCAGAGGTCGGGGTAGGCGGCAAACAGCAGTAGTCCAGAAACAGAGCCAAGGGTCAGGGCAGGCGGAGATCAGCGGAAGCCGGGGTCACAGGCAAAGGTCACAATGGGAAATCAATCAGAAGAGTAACAGCAGGAACAACGGTTCACCGGACACGTGTCGCCAAGCTGTCAGAACGAGCAGCACTGCAGTCAAGGGCAGTGCTGCTTTTATACTGGACATTGGCGCCAAAATTAGCGATCTGCGCATGCGCAGAGTGTGCACAATACTTTGCGCATGCATGCGTAACTCTTTGCACACACGCAATCGCTTATACACACGCACGCGCAGCAACACCTTAAACACGTGCGCATACCACGCAACACCAAACGCCAAGCAGGAAGGGAACAAAGAAGACCCAGTGAGCCCCCGCGCGTGTGCACTAAAGAACACGCACGAGAACGTTGCGGTTGGGCGCCATGGTGAGTGTGACATTGTCCCCGTCCTAAGGGCAACCTCCGGGCGCCCCCAGGACCTGGTCTTTCAGGGAATCTTTGGTGGTACCTTCTGACCAGTCTGGTAGCATGTACATTACCAGTGGGTTCACAGGAATTTTCCTCTATTCCAAACCCTTTGCATTTTATCAGATATTGGAGGGAATTTCTCACTCTCCTACTGTCTAAGATCTTTTCCACCTCAAACTCCTCTGAACCTTCTATGAAGATTGGTTGAGGAGGATCAAAGGAGCGACCAGGAGGACATTTGTTAGGTACCACCTACTTCAGGCAGGAGACGTGAAAGACAGGGTGAACTCGAAGAGAGGCAGGGAGAGATAACTTGAATGCCACCGGGTTGATCTGTTGTAACACAGGGAAAGGTCCAATAAATCTAGGAGCAAGTTTCTTTGAAGGACAACAGAGTTTAAGGTTTACTATAGCAGAAGAACTTAAGGTCTGGCACTCAAATGCTTGAACCTGGGGGTTGATGGCCTTACTCAGAGGGCGCTTGCATCAGTGATGACCAGGGGAAGATTGGACGGCACTACAGCCGTTTCACACCGCTCGGGCGCTTGCTCACATGCGTGTCACGGACACGCATGTGAGCAAGCGCCCGAGCGGTGTGAAACGGCTGTAGTGCCGTCCAATCTTCCCCTGGTCACCCCTCCCTCCTTCACCGCAACAACTTCCAGCATACAGGTTTGACGTTTCTTTCTGTACATGTCAATACTGTTTACTTTTGGCTGAGGAATGGAATAAATTTATGGAACTGTTCAAGAGATAGGTGCACGGTATCTTCCTTTTACAAGAGTTTAAGGTTTGTAGTAGAAAGCCAAACAAGGTCTCCTGGGGACAAGACCGGGCCTTCTTTCCTGAGTCTGTCAGCAAATTTCTTCCCTCTTTCTTGAGTTTGTCTTAAGACATTGTGAACAGTGTCAAAGTTGTGTTTAATGGCAGAAATTCTCTCCTGCACACCAGGACAAGCCGTGGAGAAATCTAGACCAGGCAGAAAGGAGGGATGGAGGCCGTAGTTAATGAAGAAAGGAGATTGATGTGTGGACGAATGACTGGAATTTTTGTAAGCGAATTCGGCAGTAGCCAACAGAGAAATCCATTCATCTTGGGAAGTGGCAGGGAAACATCTGATGTACTATTCTAGGGTCTGGTTTTACCTCTCTGTTTGACCATTGGACTGAGGATGGTATCCGGCGGAGGATAGTGAAAGCTTTATTCCAAGACCCCTACAGAGTTATTTTCAGAATCGTGAAGTGAACTACGTTCCCTGATCAGACACAATATTGGACGGCAACCCATGGAGTCGAACATTCTCCCGGATGAACACTTGAGCAGTTTCTGCAGCGGACGGAACTTGCTTGAGGGGTAGAAAGTGAGTCATTTTGGAGAAACGGTCTACCACCACCAAGATAGTAGTGAAACCTTCAGAGGGAGGTAGGTCCACCACAAAGTCCATAGCAATGTCACTCCATGGTTGGTTTGGAACGGGAAGAGGATTTAAAAGACCCCAGGGTCGGGAACGAGTATTCATGGATCGTGCGCAGGTTTTACATGAGGAGACATAAGAATTGCAGTCCTTGGCTAACTCAGGCCACCAAAAATTTATTTGTATAAGTTCTTGAATCCGGGTGACACCAAAGTGTCCTGCCAATCTGCTGTCATGGCAGGTTTGTAGTGCTAACAGGCATGCCTCGGTGGGGACGAAGATTTTGTCTTGGAAATAATAAAGACCATCCCTTACGGGAAGATCTGGAGGCGTACTGAGACAGGAAGAAGCTTGTCTGATGAAGTCCAACAGGCTGCGCTGTAACAGTAAAAAATGTTGCGGACACAGAATATTCTCAGGTACTGGATCAGGAACCGACTCTGGTTGGTACATTCGGGACAAAGCATCTGGTTTTGTGTTCTTAGAACCGGGGCGATATGTTAAATGGAAATTGAACCTAGTGAAAAAGAGCGACCACCGAGCCTGACGTGTCCTCAATCTCTTGGCAGTTCAAAGATATTCCAAGTTCTTGTGGTCTGTAAGTATTAGTATTAGTTGTTCCGCCCCCTCCAAGGGTTAGCACCATTCCTCAAGAGTGGCTTTAATAGCCAAGAGTTCACGGTCGGCTACATCATAATTCTTCTCTGTTGTGCCTAATTTTCTAGAAAAGAAGGCAACTGGATGAAGAATGGCTTTTGGACCAAACCGCTGGAAATGGATGGCTCCAACTGCTACTTCAGAAGCGTCCTCCTCCAAGACAAAGGCTTTAGCAGGATCAGGATGTTTTAGGATAGGTGCAGAGGTAAAACAGGACTTGAGTTTCTCAAAGGCAGACTGAGCCTCAGGAGTCCAATGGAAAGATCTGCAGGTACTGGTCAATTGAGTAATAGGGGCTACAATTTGTGAAAAGTTCTTAATGAATATTCTGTAGAAGTTGGCGAAGCCAATAAAGTGTTGTACTGATTTGCGGTCCACGGGTACTAGCCAGTCCAGAATAGCTGAAACCTTTTGGGGATCCATCTCTACCCCCCCTCCCCCAAGGCCGTCTCCCACTCATCTCCTTTTCGAATCCTGATCAAATTGTAAGCTCCCCGCAGGTCCAATTTGGAGAGGATGCAGGCAGACCAAAGTCTCTGAAATAAATCAGGCATAAGAGGAAGTGGGTAGCGGTTCTTGACCGTGATCTTATTGAGCTCCCGGTAGTCTGTACAAGGTCGCAGGGAACCATCCTTTTTCTCTACAAAGAAAATTCCAGCCCCTGCAAGAGAAGTGGATGGCTGGATGAATCCCTTCTTGAGATTTTCTTCGATGTACTCTTTAAGGATCAGAGTCTATGGTTCAGAAAGAGGATAAGTTCTTCCAAACGGAATGTGAGCTCCTGGTTGTAGATCGATAGGGCAGTCATATGGACGATGAGGAGGAAGAGCGTTTGCCTTAGACTTATCAAATACATCCAGGAAATCATGATAGGCCACAGGAGTAATGTCCTTCTTTGGTGAGTCCAAACAGAACAGAGTTCCAGCTCGAGGAAAACAAGAACGTAGGGAGTAGTCTGAATGAAAAGATACCTCGCGAGAAGCCCAATTGACAACAGGGTTATGAGTCCTCAACCAAGGCATCCCCATCACACAGGAAAGAGCGGGGAGGGTATCAAGTCAAAGCTTAAGTATTCTTGACGCTCCCCTTGAATAGTGACTAGAAGCGGCAGAGTCTCTGTAGTAATAGGGCCGGAGGTAGTTGCAGATCCATCTGCCAGTTGGATAACGAGAGGTTGGCATTTATGACAAGTAGGGAGCATGAGTTGTTGCGCCAACTGGAGGTCTAAAAAACATGAGCAGGCTCCTGTGTCCACAATGGCCTTAATCGTGACGCTCCCTCCTTGCAGCCCCTGTAACGAGAGAGTGAGTGGCACGTGAGAAGAGCCCAACGGAGGAGAAGGAGTACCACTTGTACACACAACAAACTCAGGCTCACTTAAAGGTCTGACCAGACAGTTGATGCGGAAGTGACCTGGAGCCCCGCAGTACAGACACAGATTAGATGATCTCCTATGCTGTCTCTCTTCCTGCGAAATAGCCTAGCGAGCAACACCCTGCACGCGTGCGCATACCACGCAACGCCAAACTCTGAGCAGGAAGGGAACAAAGAAGACCCAGCGAGCCCCCACACATGTGCACTAAAGAACACGCACGAGAACGTTGCAGCGAGACGCCATGGTGAGTGTGATACACTGTTCCTGTCCGATACCTGTCTGTGTGTGACAGGTGCACATTTGTGATACCAGTCATTGCATAATTGTTCACAGTACCTGTGTGACCGCACGCTGTGTAATATACCACTCCGAGCATACCTGTTAACTGCACCTGTGTGACAGCTGCACATTGTATTGTAATACCAGTCACTGCATACCTTTCACTGCATCTGTGACTGCACATTGTATTGTACCTGGCAGTCAGTGCATACCTTTCACTTAAATGGATGGCAGACTTACCCTCCATAACAGATTCTCGTTAAAGGTAGTAATGTCTATTAGTGTCATATACAGCAGGGCTTCAAAAGTCCTCCTGTTACTGTATTGTTATTTTTTGTCACTACCTCAGGACTTGCATGCCATGCCTGCTGCCTTCCTTGGATGTGTGGTGGTAGCCGTTTCTCAGGCTCCAACTCTGGACCGAAATCGAACCCTGACTCCCCGGCGGAACGCTTTCTTTGAGAGAAAGAACCATTGACAGTATGAGCAGCGATGGACTACTGCGTGCGCAAGCTTGACCTGTGGCCAGAGCTGTCCCAATTTGCCATCCAAATTCTTATCAAAATGAATGAGGCATGGATCCCGGAGGGCTACTGCCCACCAGAAGACTAAGTCAGTCCCCACACACAGCATCTCTGCCTGCACACTGTGTGACTGCATGCCCCAAGACTAAGTAGCTCCCCACACAGCACCTCTGCCCGCAGGCCGCTTGACTGCCTTCTCCACCACCACCAACAGGGTCCAGGACTCCAGGTGGATTCCTGAATTTTTAAGGCCGCTGCTAGCAGTGGCCGCTATAATAATTTTTCTGGCCGCACTGCACTGCACTACATGCCTTCCTAATTTTTCTGGCTGCACTGCGGCTGCAACAACAAAACAAAAGGCATGTACATGTGCCCATTCCCCTTCATGATCATTACCTTGCCGCAGTGAAGGGGCTTGCGTATCACAATGAAGCAATGACCGCCGGCTATATAAGTGTCTCGGGGTGGGGTGGGGCACATCGAAGATAATAAGGTCGTTGCTTCATTGTGGACAGACCAAATTTGATCAGCTGAACAGTCACTGTTGTTCTATCATTGAGCTACCACAGCCCGGTGACCATATGGGCTTGAAAACCGCCATGGCCTGCACTCTCGCCATGATGCGCACCAGTCCAGCACGGCCGTCACTACACAAACAGCTGTTTGCGGTGCGTTACACAGTGAGTTTGGTATGTCAGTGTGAAGCAGTACTCTAATTACACTCCCTGAATGATGTATATGTTACGGCCAGAACCCGAAGTGTGGCCACTTCGCGTTCTGGCCAGCCACTTCGGGTTCTGGCCGGCCAATGTGCGAAGTGGCCAAATTTATGACAACTTGCTTAATTGAATTAAATATAGCCGGCGGCAATGTAATAGATGAAGCCGCCGGCTTTCGCACTGCCTCTCTACTCCCCCCCCCCCCCCCGCCTCTCTCCTCTCCCCGCCTCCCATACAATAAGTAGCAGCCGGCGGGGACACGCGTGTCCCCGAGAGTCGTTCGCCGCGACAGGGGAATCCTGCCGTTCCTGCAGAGCGGGTGCTGGCAGAAGCAATGTCTGCAGCCTCCCCGCTCTGCTGCCCCTGCTGCGACGAACGACTCTCCGGCTGCATGTCCCCACCGGCTGCTACTTATTGTATGGGAGGCTGGGAGCGGAGAAAGGCGGGGGGGGGGGGGGAGGAGAGAGGCAGTGCGAAAGCCGGCGGCTTCATCTATTACATTGCCGCCGGCTATATTTAATTAAATTAAGCAAGGTTGTCATAAATTTGGCCGCAGCGAGACGGCGTAAACATAACATTTCTAACATTGGCCGCTGCGCTGCGGCCACTTCGCACATTGGCCGGCCAGAACCCGAAGTGGCTGGCTAGAACGCGAAGTGGCCACACTACGGGTTCTGGCCGTAACATATACACATGCAAGATGTTTTAAAGCACGTTAGGCCTGCAATTTAGCATTCAATGTGATTTCTACCCTTAAAATGCTGCTTTGCATCCAATCCAGATTTTTCCCCGGGACTTTTGGCATCTATTCCACTCCGCCATGCACCCCTCCAGGTGTTAGACCCCTTGAAACATCTTTTCCATCACTTTTGTGGTCAGCATAAATGTTTCTAGTTTTCAAAGTTCGCCTCCCCTCTATTGCGGTTTGCAAAAGTTTGCACGAACCGAACTTTTGCGGAAGTTCGCAAACCCGGTTCGCGAACCGAAAATCGGAGGTTCGGGCCATCTTTAGTGGTAGCAGGCTGTTGATGCAGTTGCCTGTCAATGAGTTCTAATATTACTTATATTCTAACATGTTTATCGCTGAAATAAAACTTATTTCAAAAATCCTCTTTAATTAGAAACACATGAAATACTAAACTTATTTTTGGAACTATGCTTGCACTTTCACCTGGAGTTGTTTGGTAGCGGAAGGGTGATTCTATTTACTGCTGCAGTAAACAAGTTTCTAACATTGCAAGGGTGGAGTCACCAGATTTAGAGTCTGGCAATGGGGCCGTGGGACATACTGGGCCTGATTCACTTGCAAGAGAAATAAATTTGGCTTGATCTTAAAGTGTACCAGTCCAGAGCCAAAGCTTCAAGTCAAAAATCACATACTTATCTAAGAAGAGGGAAGCCTCCAGCTGTGGCTGGATGGTGTAATGGTTAAGGGTTCTGCCTCTGACACAGGAGACCAGGGTTCGAATCTCGGCTCTGCCTGTTCAGTAAGCCAGCACCTATTTAGTAGGAGACCTTTGGCAAGTCTCCCTAACACTGCTACTGCCTATAGAGCGTGTCCTAGTGGCTGCAGCTTTGGCGCTTTGAGTCCGCCAGGAGAAAAGCGTGATATAAATGTTATTTGTCTTTGTCTTGTCTCTGGATTCTGGATTCTGTTTCTGTGGCTTTCCATGGAGTTCTCCAGTCCCCCGTTGTCACTCACCGACTCACCAAAGGTTTCAGACAAGGGTTTGTTGCAAATCCTATTAGGGAAACACCCAGATGTTAGCACAAATGTACTGCACCTGCACAAGTATGACTGTGCCTGTGCAGTAAGCCGGAGCCCCCATGCACATGTGACTCCATGTTACTGTGCAGGTGCAGACATGCTTATGCGGTTGCAGCATGGCTGCACTCGTGCCAGAAGAGTAGCAGTGCCCTGATGTTCCAGAGGGTTCAGGACAGTGGCGTAGAACCAGAGGACAGTGTGGGAATCCACTGGAGGATCCAGAGGCTTCCATCTCCTTAGGTAAGTATGTGATTTTTCACCCAAGGTTCACCTTTAACAACAAGATCAAAAAGTCTAACTATCGCAGCGCATTACACTTCATTTGACCTATGATTCATTCATTCCAGTACCATCTGTAGTAATATCAGTGCCATAAAAATCATTTTGCAGGTGTGTTTTGATGCTGCTTGTGATGCAATGACTATTGCTTCAGGTGAAGTATATTTAGCCACACACATATCACTAATTTCTTTTGGCTTGACCAACCTGAAAATAGTTATATTTTTAGGATTTTTTTATTTTGTAGCTTAACAATAAAATGCAGAAAAAAATGTGCTTATCGGGGGCTGGGGGATTTCCATATCCCTGCTGCAGAGTACCCACACTGGTCTGGTATTGCTCAGTAGGAGGAGCCCCATGCCCACAGCCTTCATAGCCATTACCTGCCTGCATGGGGAAAAGGAACTAAAAGGGGATTGCAGTTTACAAAAAAAAAAAAAAAAAAAAGTATTGTTTTAAAAATAAAGATACATGTTAAGCTCAGTTAAGTAACAAAAATCTCCATTCTAAACATTACATTAAAAAAAAAAAAAAAAATCTCCATTCAGAGATGAGCAAGGTGTTTTTTTCACATAGGCTTCATTTTAGATGGTATGCAAAGCCTCCCGCATCTAAAAAAAATAATTACAATAAGAGAAAATAGACCAGATCAGACCAATAAAAAAGATGCTTACTTCTCAGAAGCAATTTTGTTTTTGCCTAAGCAGGCATGGTAACTTTTGCATAGAATTATACGTACAACTGAATCATGTAAAACATATTTGCATGCATTAACTATTACTAGTTATTAGCACCATCAAGCTTTGCAATTGAATCAAGCTCTATGGGCTTGATTCACAAAAGCGTGATAACTCAGTTATCACGCCTAAAAGCTTTGCACGTGCAAACGTGTGTGCAAGCCATTGGGCTTGATTCACTAAAGCGTCATAAGTGCTCTCACAGCAGTTATCACGTGATAAGTGCTATGATATGTGATAGCAGTTATCACATGATAACTGCTGTAATAGCACTTATCACGTGATAACTGCTATGGTAGCACTTATCACGTGATAACTGCTGTGATAGCACTTATCACGTGATAACTGCTGTGAGAGCACTTATCACGTGATAACTGCTGTGAGAGCACTTATCACGTGATAACTGCTGTGAGAGCACTTATCACGTGATATGTGCTGTGATAGCACTTATCACGTGATAACTGCTGTGATAGCACATCAATTATCACGCTTTAGTGAATCAAGCCCAATGTCATTTGAAGATACATGTGCTGCATGGCAAATGGAATGTGTATGGAAGTTCCAAAGGAGAAGAGAAGTTTGTGAGAAGTCTTAAATGCAGGTGTGGGACAAGGGAATGAGAACAGATGAGTTGTTCCTATACAGAGTAGAGCTTGTGGTTTGGGGGTATCCAGGGATAAGTACCGCAATGCATAAAGGGGTTCTAGTATACAGAGCATTGTAGGGTATAAGTAGAATCTTGAACCTAAAGGAAGCCTGGGGATACTAACCTTGGGAGGGGGAAGCCTCCAGATCCTAATGAGGCTTCCCCCATCCTCCTCCATCCCGGGGATCCACCACTGGAAGCCCCCAAATGGCGGAGAGGTAAATATTTACCTACCGTAATCCAGGGCAGGCGTGGTAGTGGCTTTCTTCTCGGGCCCTGGCGGAAATAGCTGAGCCTGATTGGGTCAGCTCTACTGCACCAGTGGCCCCGGTGGGGTTTGGCTATTTCCACCAGAGCACATAGGAAAGACGCTACTGCGCATGCACGGAAGCCCTGAAGGTAAATATTGCTGTGTGCTGCTGTGCCTGCACAATGCTTGTCGGGGGAATTTTCGGTGGGGGGGGGCAAGCGCTGAATGCCCAATGCTACAGAGGATGGGGAAAGCCTCATTAGGATCCTGAGGCTTCTCCCTCCCGAGCTAAGTATCCCACGGGGGCCTTTTTTTTGTTACAGGTGTACTTTAGACAAATAAAATCTTTACCCTGGCCTAGATTTGCTAATCGCAAGGGCAACATGATAACATGATAATCGCAATACCCTTTTTCCGCCGTTGTGCTTTGATTTCTCCCCGATCGACAAAAGCACTGCATGCTGCATTGTTTATGCATTTGATAACTGTTTTTTAACCTGTCGCAATCCCGGTAGCCAATACTCTTGGTGTAAATAGTGAAAATCGCAATCGCCTCACACTGTAAAAGGGCCATAAGAGCTGAATAGCTGTGCTTCATTCCCATGTTCTCATCGCAGAGTTCTTATAGCTCCAGGTGAAACATCAGCCAGTTTGCCGCACTCTGTAACTCTCATCCAGTCCCTTTTCCTTCACCAAATGTTCCACTATGTGTAAAAAGAAATGACTGGCAGGTTGTCATGGAATTCTGTAGCCTGAACTCTTTTTTGGAGTCTTTCCAACTTGTTCAAGTTCAGAAAACTGAAATAGCAGAAAAGTTTTCCATGTGAGGAAAGAAGAGATGTCAAAAGATCCCTAAAGGGCTTTGACTGGCTTGCTTAGGGACCACTGAAGTACTCAGCCCTTGGGTTAGAAGTTAAATGGAGCTATGTACATTCAACTTTCTCTGCTCAGTCTCTACAAGCCTTCGTCTCCAGCTGTCAGTGTGAAATCATAATGTAAGGCTTGTAGATGACTTTTCTTTGCCTTACACATCCTGTTCATATTATGTGATAGACCTGCAACATAGTTATACCATCCCAATTCCCTGTTCCAAAAAGGCACAAGTGTTGAATTGTGTGTTGAACCGATTGGTTGCTATGCTACCTCTAAAGACACACACACACACACTTACTACACACACTACACACACTACACACACACTCACTACACACACTACACACACACACACACACTACACACACACACACACTGCACACACACTGCACACACACACTCACTGCACACACTACATACACACTCATTACACACACTACACACACACACGCACACTACACGCACACAAGCACACACACACACTTATAAAAAAGAGAAATGCATACAGTTTTAAATATATTTATTTCATTTGTTATGCTTTGAGTTAAAAATGTTTTTTTTAAATAATTGAATTAGGAACATATACAATATTACACAAGAATGTTTCTGTCTGAGTGGGGTAGGTCTACCTGCTGGCTTCATTGCCATGTTTTGTAGAAAAATTGTTGTTTGTTGTATTGCTGTAGTAAACAAGTTGAATCAACCTACAGTAGAAGGTTGATTCAACGGGGTGCCGCTGTGGTATCCAGGCAGTGAGAGAGCCGGGGCCCCGCGGCCCCCCGGTTGTATGGGGGCATTGGGAAGCCTCCCCGTGGCGCTCCTGGATAGTGCTAATGTAGCATGAACTAATTCCCGCAGGGCAACCGCTTTGCGGTATTGATTTTTGACCCTGCATAGTTTGGCATGCGAAAGCAAATGCATATTTGCATGAGCTATGCCTCATGATAAGCCAATTAGGCCAGATTTGCAAAGCCAGATTTGTTAGGGTTAAACTTGGTTTTTGAGCACACATACATTTTCTTGTTCCAAGCACTACAGTAGAATCAACCTACAGCTTCAAGTGGCAGTCCAAACTACACATGGCAGTCCATCAGTGATTACCATAAGCCGCCAGTCAATTAGATGCATATCATAGAGTCCTTCTCAGTAAGCCAAATAGAACAGCGCTTTACCAAATAGAGTTACAATATTATGCTTACAATATTATGCTCAGTCAAAATTGTAATCAGCAGTAGCACCTAATGCTTCTAAATGCATGGCTCCCCATTTTGCAACATCATCATAATCCTCTACACTGCTGTGCAAAACTTCAGTACATATTGCACTAAGCTCATCCAAGTCAAAGATACAGAGTATGATGGTATGCCACTCAGGTGGGCGGTGTGGGATCTACCCAGTAGATCTGCCGTGCATGATCTATGCAATGGGCACCCCAGTGAAGGACTGGAGGGTGAAATTTGGATTGTAAGTAAAGTGTTGATCCACTTAAAAAAAAATCTAATGTGAGGTGGACATGAAGGATTCCATTGCTGACATTCTTTGAAAAATGCAATTTGATTTGCCCAATCTCCCGCTCACCCCCAACCCCCCAAATTCTTTGTATAGATACTTTCAGGTTCACACCATGTCCTTCAGTCGCATTTTCCCATTTTGCATGCTCACATTCTAGAATCTTCAGTAGATTCTCTTCTACGGCATGGTTTGAAGAAAGGTGTAAAAAAGGCCTTGATGGCGCAAACAACCGCTAGAAATACCGGTATGGAGAGAATGCATTTTATCTAGCTTCCAGATTTGGAACCTCAGGGCCCTTTCACATCGGGGTGGTGCGGTATTTTTAACACACCCCACCACAAGGCAATGAAAGTCTCTGGAGACTTTCATACTGCCACGGTACAATGTGATGTGACAGAAGTGACGTTTTCACCTCATCCCCAATGCTAGGACATAACTACATTACTGCATGTATCTGCATCACCCTGCGCCAGACCAGAAGTCATGTTACTCTATGGCTACGTGGGGATTTTAACCATTTCACAACTGAGGGGTTTTACCCCTGAAACACCAGCGCGATTTTTCCCTTTCAGCGCTGCTTCCATTACTGTACTGATGTACTATGATTGGTTATTGGGGACTGGAGAGTCCCCATAACCAATCATTGTACTGCAGAGCCGGGGTGTGTGCGCGCGCGCGGGTCGCGGGGGCGCGCGATCACGGGCTGCAAGTTTGTTTACCTTGCATTGTTTTGAATGAAGACGGCATTTGATTGAAGCCGTCTTCATTCTACTCGCAATCGGCGAGGCTAATTGGATTTAGGAACGCTTGTTCCTAACATCCAATTAGTAACCTGCTGTGCTGGCTGGCTGGAGTGTGCGCGAGAGTTCCCCGCCCACTCCCAGCCAGTAAACAAACAAGTGCGCCTTTCTCCGTCCCTGGGGGTGAAGCGGTGCGCAGAGGGACGGAGAAATTTAGCACTGGGGGGTGAAGTGGTTAAAAATGTTGGCGTCCGCATGCGCGGAAGCATATTTTAACAATACGTTTCCGTGCACTTTCGCATACCCGAAGCAGGAAGTGACGGCAAGTAGAGTTGGGCCGAACCTCCGATTTTAGGTTCGCGAACCGGGTTCGCGAACTTCCGCGGAAGGTTCGGTTCGCGTTAAAGTTCGCGAACCGCAATAGACTTCAATGGGGATGCGAACTTTGAAAAAAAAAAAAATTTATGCTGGCCACAAAAGTGATGGAAAAGATGTTTCAAGGGGTCTAACACCTGGAGGGGGGCATGGCGGAGTGGGATACACGCCAAAGGTCCCCAGGAAAAATCTGGATTTGACGCAAAGCAGCGTTTTAAAGGCAGAAATCATATTGCATGCTAAATGACAGGCCTAAAGTGCTTTAAAACATCTTGCATGTGTATACATCAATCAGGTAGTGTAATTAAGGTACTGCTTCACACTGACACACCAAACTGTTCACTGAACAGAACAGGTATGCAGTGGCGGGTTCACTGAACAGAACAGGTATACAGTGGCGGGTTCACTGAACAGTACAGGTATGCAGTGGCAGGTTCACTGAACAGGTATGCAGTGGTGGGTTCACAGTACAGGTATGCAGTGGTGGGTTCACAGAACAGGTATGCAGTGGTGGGTTCACAGTACAGGTATGCAGTGGTGGGTTCACAGAACAAGTATGCAGTGGTGGGTTCACAGTACAGGTATGCAGTGGTGGGTTCACAGTACAGGTATGCAGTGGTGGGTTCACAGAACAGGTATGCAGTGGTGGGTTCACAGTACAGGTATGCAGTGGTGGGTTCACAGTACAGGTATGCAGTGGTGGGTTCACAGAACAGGTATGCAGTGGTGGGTTCACAGAACAGGTATGCAGTGGTGGGTTCACTGAACAGGTATGCAGTGGTGGGTTCACTGAACAGGTATGCAGTGGTGGGTTCACAGTACAGGTATGCAGTGGTGGGTTTACAGAACAGGTATGCAGTGGTGGGTTCACAGAACAGGTATGCAGTGGTGGGTTCACAGAACAGGTATGCAGTGGCGGGTTCACTGAAGCTGACTGTGATGTAGAGGGTCAAAGTTGACCCTCCATGGTGCATTATGGGGCGAACAGAACTTCCGCAAAGGTTCGCCTGCGGGACGCGAACACGAACCACGGAAGTTCGCATGGAACCGTTCGCAGGCGAACCGTTCAGCCCAACTCTACCGGCAAGCACACATCACTTCCTGCTTGGCTGGTGGCCAGACAGGGAACACCGCATACTAACGTGGTGTTCCCTGAAGGACTGTTTCTGGCGGTGTGGCGCATCGCTGCCGCCAGTTTGCAGTGTAAAACCAGCCTCAGAAAAGGGGTTCACACATACCCTAAACTGCCTGCCCCTTGTGTCAGGGTAAGACTGTCACAAATGTACATTTTCCTTTAGGCATACATGACCCCAATACAGCTAGGCTAGCCACATTTTCTAGTGCCTGAGATCCCTAAGGCCTAAAGTGCTCTGCTATCCTAAGTGCTCTGCCACTAATCCTTCATTTCTTCATTTGATATACAGTTGAAAATTACCCTGACTTATTTTGGAACTTCCTACATAATGAGATGGGCTGTTCAGTTACAATGAATCCCAAGCTTTGTCTGCTTGGCGTAATGGTTGATTCCCCATCCCCACCATTTTAAACACTGATATTAGAAATGCTTTTCAGAGTTTGGAAAGTAATTACACATACAGTAAGTGGTTATCCACTACCCCACCCAACTTCTCAGACTGGACTTGGACAGTGGACCACACCTTAACCTATAAAAAGGCTATCTTCATCATAGATAATGCAACTCAAAATATGACAAAGTCTGGGAGAGGAAAATGAGTAATGCTCAAACTTCTGCAGATTAGCTAAGGTGGCACCCTTTGGAGTTGAAAGTTTTGTAACCATTCATTAACTTCTTACCATCTAAGCATTTTGAACAAGAGAAACAATTTCTAATACAAACCCATTCTCATTATGCAGGGTGCACACTTTCCCCAACGATATCGCAGGTGTCTTTTAATGTATATGGCGCTCTGCAATTGCATTTACATTTGCCTTTTCTATGTAATGATCTGAGGTAGATTTCCAGAGTCAGCGCACGCAGTGTGTGCTGAGCAGAGGAGAATCTCCAAAATCACGGAAGCAGAGTACCCAGTAGATAGATGTATATATGTGGAGAGGAATTCCAACCAGCAGGTGGTGCTGTGGAGTACAGAGAAACAAAGTCTCTGCACATCCACAGATGTCAGATTGGAATTGTACGACTTGAGACAGAACAGAGCAAACAGAAACAAGACAGCAAGACAGAAGAGAACTGGAACAGAAAGAGACTATGTGAATGTCTACCAATCTAGTCGCCGCCCAGCGACGGTAGACACTTCACATCAGAACAGGCCAGAGTGAGAACACCAATCGCAGGAGAGGCGATTGTAACAGAGACACAAGACTGAGTAAAGACAGAACATCGGTGTAGTAAGAAAGGCACAGCAAACCATACAATCAGAACACCAAGGAAAATAACAAACGCTCTAGCTAAACGCGGACACCGCATGAGAAGCGCAACAGCAACAAAACACGTTAATGGCGCGGTCTCCGCACGATAAGCGCAACAGAGACAAAAATGTGCCAACCCTGACTAATTAATGAACACAGAAAACACAAACAAACAAATAACAGAAACGCTTGCTAATCGGTTGCCTTACCTCAGGCAACAGCAAGCGCTTGCTCCAGACCGACAGACGAACAGACAACAGGAACAGATCAGATAGGAACCACTACTCTTCCGCAAGAGCGAGTGTGATCCGTACACAGGAACAGGACTGAAAGGATCCACTGCTCTTCCGCAAGAGCGAGTGCGATCCGCAAGACAGACAGAAGGAGTAAACAGTAGCAACCGCAGCTAAGGTTATACTCCAAGGTTCAGACAAGTAAGACCCACCGCCTCTAACGCTAGGGCGAATGCGATCTAAGACAGACAGAAGGAGTAACCAGTAGCAACCGCAGCTAAGGTTATACTCCAAGGTTCAGACAAGAAAGACCCACCGCCTCTAACGCTAGGGCGAATGCGATCTAAGACAGACAGAAGGAGTAACCAGTAGCAACCGCAGCTAAGGTTATACCCCAAGGTTCAGACAAGAAAGACCCACCGCCTCTAACGCTAGGGCGAATGCAATCTAAGACAGACAGAACGATTTACTAATAGCCACCGCTGGCAATAGTGCAATTGCGCAGACAAGACAGAATAGGCAGTACAAATTAAACACAAACCTGACTGCACTTAATAGGAGTGCAAGGAGCACTCCCCAAGACTTAACTACACTAGAATGTAGTAACAAGATGCTGAGGCTCTAAGGTAAACTAACAAACAGTAGCCTGATGACGAGCAAGGAATTCTGGGAGGAAGTGACATTTATACTCAAAACCCTCCAAGGAAGCCAGCGAGCAATTTGCATGACAAGTGGATGCAAATCCATCCACAGCAGCGAGCTGACAGAAAAGGTCTGTTTCCCCCGGACTTGCATTATGTAAGCTGCATAAGAAACTATCCAAATGTCCAGGGAAACAAGGCCAGCAGAGCAGATCATGACAGTACCTCCCCCTTTAAAGATGGCTTCCAGACGTCTTTCAACATCACAGAGTCCCCTTGTCACAAAACGACAATAACAACAAAAAAAATTTCAGCACGGCCGGGGCAGACCAACCGAGCATGCCTCCCGAACTGACCAAACCATGACGGAAACAGTCAGCCCCAGAACCCCAAAAACCATGCCCAGCAGTACACCAAGTTCCAAAGTGATACCCATGAGCACCTTGCCTATCAGAACAATGCCCACCGAGAGCCTTGGCATGACACACCCAGTCGCGTACGTTAAAAAGGGGCGCTGGGAAAAAAGGGCGCCGGGTTTTTAACGATAAGCATGGATAACGTTTAAAAATGTATTGTACTGTATTTCGTTTAAAATTAATGTTTTTTAAAGTTATAAATCATTAAATAATGTGCATTAAATCGGCAATTGTAAAAACGTTAATCTTTCGTTTAAATAGTGAAACGTATAATAACGTTTAAAAAAAAAATTACTAAGTAACCCTCCCTGTACCTACCCCTAACCCCTAGACCCCCCTGTTGATGCCTAAACCTAAGACCCCCCCTGTTGGTGCCTAAGTAACCCTCCCTGTACCTACCCCTAACCCCTAGACCCCCCTATTAGTGCCTAATCCTAAGACCCCCCTGTTGGTGCCTAAATCTAAGACCCCCCTGTTAGTGCCTAAACCTAAGACCCCCCTGTTGGTGCCTAAACCTAAGACCCCCCTGTTGGTGCCTAAACCTAATACCCCCCTGTTGGTGCCTAAACCTAAGACCCCCCTTTTGGTGCCTAAACCTAAGACCCCCTGTTGGTGCCTAAACCTAAGACCCCCCTGTTGGTGCCTAAACCTAAGACCCCCCTGTTGGTTTTTTCGTTTAAAAATAATGGAAAAAAAAAAAATTAAAAAAAAAAAAAAAAAAAGTACTGTTTTTCGTTTAAAAATAATGTTTGGAAAAAAATATTGTACTGTTTTTCGTTTAAAAATAATATTTAAAAATGTATAAATCATTAAATAATGTGTAATCATGAGAAACAGTAATAAAACATTAAGTCTCCGGGCGCCGCTTTTAAAACGTTAGTTTTCTCCTGCGCCCTTTTTTCCTATCGGGCGCCCATTAAACGATATTTATTATTGGAGTGAATGGCGGCGCCCGATTTGTCCACTAGCCTCAGGCGCCCGAATTTACTGTTTCCCACCCAGTCCCCCATGTCAAGTCCAAAGAACCTGAGACATTCAACCCTGTGCCCACTACAACGGTCTTCTCCAGCATAATACTCATTATTGGACCAGTCCAAAGTACCAAGGCAAGAACTCTTAGGAATCTCCCAGAATGACTCACAATTCCAAAGAGACCCCAAGAGATTAGAAGATCCCATAGAACCACATAGCGATCCAACAGGACCCCCCACATGACTCAGGGAAATTCCCAAGCCAAAGTCACAAGGACAGTTGTCACAAACAGAGATTTTAGGAATTAGAACCGTATTGAGGCATGTGGCGCCACCGACGCCTTCTGCACAAGACACCACCAGGGGGACATCAGAGCACACAAGCACAGAGGGCACCTCCGGACACTCTGGGTCACGGAAAACATCTGGGCACACTGGAACAGGAGCAGCCACTGGGCAGGCTGAGGAACTGTAGACCTCAGAAACCGACACAGCCAGACCAGATTCAGAGCATGACAAAAACCCATCACGACCAGTGGTCACCAGTACCGGACTTTCAAAAGGAAATTCGGATTCAGAGTTAGAAGTCTCTGAAGCTACACATGACTGAAGCTCCAAATGAGCCGCAAAAGTAGTCAGCATAATAGTGCTGTCCACTGAAGTGGTCATTACTGCAGTGGGACTTAGGGGGCAAGAAGCAGATCCCAAAAGCGCTGCTACCTTAGGCAGGAACTTAGGGATCCCCAGAACCTCACATGAAATTATAGGAGCACCCATTTCTAAATCTCCTGGTGAACTCAATGGGCTTGATTCACAAAGCGGTGCTAACTGTTAGCACGCCTGTGAAAACCCCCTTAGCACGTCTAAACAAGCTTTTCGAGCATAAAACTTTACGCGCGCAAAACTTTATGCACGTAAAACTTTACGCGCGCAAAGTTAGCGTGCGATCTGATTGAGAAATCTGGTGCTAACCTACTTAGCACCCTGGTTAGCGTGTCTAAAGACTTTAGACGTGCTAAGTAGGTTAGCACCGCTTTGTGAATCAAGCCCAATGATTCTGAACTATCCATGTCACAGGGCCGAACATCAAAAACAATCAGAGGACAGGGTTGAGACTTTAGAAATGGTTGTACAACACACTGAATTTTCTTCACATAAATAGACTGCACAAGAACATCTGCGGGAACAGACCCTGACTCTCTGACTTCAGTTTCATTAAACACAGAATCCTGCATAGCAGTCAAACTTGACTGCAATTCCAGAATGGCAGAAAAACAGGTGAGTATAACTGCAACACCAAAAAGAGCTTCTGAGCTCTTTGCTGGGGATTTAATACCAGGCACTATTGAGTCATACAGAGTACAGGGAGTAAAGTCAGTTCTTTCTATAGGGCAAGAAATGGACTCACAATTGTCAGTTTGGCTGGATAACAATATCTCATCCATGGTACAGGGCAAACTCACAGGTATATCTTCTGGACAGAACAAAGCTTTCTCAGTATCAGATTCGCACCACCAAAGCTCTGTATCTCCCTTAAACTCAACCAACTGTGTTGAATCAGGGGAGTCAGAAAGCAAAATTTGCGGATTCCTCATCGCCTTTGGTTGTGGAACTGAAGTTTCTAAAGAACAACTTTCATCTGACAATGCGTCTTCACAGGTGTCAGAGTGAGGCGTAGATTTCCCAACAGAATAAATTGAGACAGACACACGAGAAGATTTATTTGGCACATCAACATTATTCTTAAAGTTGCATAGTTTTGGAACTTTCCCCATGGCAAGTTCATAAATGGAAGATCTTAGAGAACTGGGGGGAAAAGATCTGTTTTCATTTGACAAGAGAACACACAGATCCTTTGCAAAAATATATGCAGTAGCAGCATCAGATCGCACCGATTCAACCTCCACACATGCAATTGCTCTGGGAAACAGGTTTTCAGAATTCACACAATCTGTTGCTTTGAGGAATGAAACACACTCAAAACTCACTTGCTTCATTTCAGGAAGATTGGAACAATCGTCTGCTGACAATGTACCTTTACATGAATTAACTGATTTATGTGTATGTATTTCAGACAAGATCGTTTGCCACACACAAATCATCGGATTCACCAAGTACTCCTCACACTCACCAGATTCAACCAAAATGCCCATTGAGTCAATACAGGCTTCCAAACGCACTTTATCTTTTCCAATATAGAAGTCACAAAACGACTTCCAATCAGAGTCAAAACCTTCAATCAGCGCCCCGATTTCCCAAGGAGAAAATGGAGGCTCCTATAACAAACCTATATCTATATAGCACTGATACGGATTAGGATCAGGAACATAAAGCGAGTCTTTTACACCTTTAATATACGCAATGACATTGCCCATATCACCTTCAGATGTGTCAGCAAAATCGGGGTAAAAAACTCCACCAGATTCAACTGGAGCACCGTTTTTACTTGTATCAGTTACTGTATATGTTGCTGCTGGCTGAAAGGAAAAGATCCTTTGGAACTTTCCCTTGCAAACTTTACAGGAAGCGTCTCTTTCCATTGAGTACGCCTCCTAGATTCTTTCCTTTTCATCCCCACAGCATTGGATTGCTGCTGATCAGATGAAAAAGAAACTTTGAACTGAATAGATCCGCAGGGAATTACTGAATCAACAGACTGGGCTACAACCAGCAACTCATTAGCATATGGTAATGACTGAGAGGTGCTGCATAAACCAATCTGATCAGTATCTTGCACTGCAGAAAAAAATGTATTGAAATAACATGGCATAGGAATTTCAAGCTTACGAGAAAACAAATAAGCAAGAAATCTGCGAGGGTTATGTCTCAGATTCCTGTGTCTGGCATACTCAGCAGCCCACACAAACAGATCTCCTTGGAGAAGATTGTCAGCAATCTGAGTACTCCAAGTGGAAATTTTGGTGGCCTGGAATTCAGGATTCGCCAAGAATCCTGAACACTCTGATATAAAGTCATCTCTGGTTTCAGAGTTCAGTGTCTTAAATCTTTTAAAGACACTAGTCCCATATGAAACAAAATCGTACAATTCAGAAATTCCCTCCACACTGGGAATTTCGGTTTGGCTCGTCATACTGTAATGATCAGAGGTAGATTTCCAGAGTCAGCGCACACCGTGTGCGCTGAGCAGAGGAGAATCTCCACAATCACCGAAGCAGAGTACCCAGTAGATAGATGTATATATGTGGAGAGGAATTCCAACCAGCAGGTGGTGCTGTGGAGTACAGAGAAACAAAGTCTCTGCACATCCACAGATGTCTGATTGGAATTGTACGACTTGAGACAGAACAGAGCAAACAGAAACAAGACAGCAAGACAGAAGAGAACTAGAACAGAAAGAGACTGTGAATTTCTACCAATCTAGTCGCCGCCCAGCGACGGTAGACACTTCACATCAGAACAGGCCAGAGTGAGAACACCAATCGCAGGAGAGGCGATTGTAACAGAGACACAAGACTGAGTAAAGACAGAACATCGGTGTAGTAAGAAAGGCACAGCAAACCATACAATCAGAACGCCAAGGAAAATAGCAAACGCACTAGCTAAACGCGGTCGCTGCACGAGAAGCGCAACAGCGACAAAACACGTTAATGGCGCGGTCTCCGCACGATAAGCGCAGCAGAGACAAAAATGCGCCAACCCTGACTAACTAATGAACACAGAAAACACAAACAAACAAATAACAGAAACGCTTGCTAATCGGTTGCCTTACCTCAGGCAACAGCAAGCGCTTGCTCCAGACCGACAGACGAACAGACAACAGGAACAGATCAGATAGGATCCACTACTCTTCCGCAAGAGCGAGTGCAATCCGTACACAGGAACAGGACTGAAAGGATCCACTGCTCTTCCGCAAGAGCGAATGCGATCTAAGACAGACAGAAGGAGTAACCAGTAGCAACCGCAGCTATGGTTATACTCCAAGGTTCAGACAAGAAAGACCCACCGCCTCTAACGCTAGGGAGAATGCGATCTAAGACAGACAGAACGATTTACTAATAGCCACTGCTGTCAATAGTACAATCGCACAGATAAGACAGAATAGGCAGTACAAATTAAACACAAACCTGATTGCACTAAATAGGAGTGCAAGGAGCACTCCTCAAGAATTAACTACACTAGAATGTAGTAACAAGATGCTGAGGCTCTAAGGTAAACTAACAAACAGTAACCTGATGACGAGCAAGGAATTCTGGGAGGAAGTGACATTTATACTCAAAACCCTCCAAGGAAGCCAGCAAGCAATTTGCATGACAAGTGGATGCAAATCCATCCACAGCAGCGAGCTGACAGAAAAGGCCGGTTTCCCCCGGACTTGCATTATGTAAGCTGCATAAGAAACTATCCAAATGTCCAGGGAAACAAGGCCAGCAGAGCAGATCGTGACATTCTACACATGAATTTTTGTTCTAATTTGTAATTTTTCATTTTGAAGTGAAATACAATAAATCTACAAACACATGCAATACGCGGGAAAAAAAAAGAAAAACAGCAAAACGCCTATTATTCTGACAAGTGTTGCTCCCTGCCTTAAGGTCTGTATACAAGCCAGATGGAACTCGGCGTCCGATAACAACCGCCTCTGCTGAGATTCCAGCTTGTGTATGGCAGCTCCCGATGCCACCAGACCATTTGGCCAGCGATTCACTTGGCAGAATACTTCAGCAGAGCAGCGGAATATAACATTATTCTCCACCACTTACCCCAACCCGCCACGATGCTCCGCCCCTCCCCACTATAGAGCAGAACACATCACTCGCTAGCAAAATTTGCATCGTGACTGCACAGCCCCGGCCCTTCAGTGTCATCCAAGGGATTGGCTACCAGTGGTGCTCAGCAGAGCTCGAATATTCGAGTAGCTCGAATATTCGAGCTCTTTTTCAGCTATTCAAGCTCGGTATTCGAGCTCCGAATAGCTGCAGCTATTCGAATGGGCTATTCGAGTAAACGCAAATAGCCCATTCACTATTCGAGCTATTCGAGCAAACGGCGCTATTCGAGCTCGAATACCGAGCTCGAATAGCGTCATAGCCCATATTGATGTCCTTAGAGCCAATCAGAGGGCTCCCAGGCCCTCTGACGGCAGCCAATCACAGAGGGGGACCCTTGCCAGCCCCTACCCTATAAATAGCGGCCGCCATGTTCCGTTTCTCCATCCTTGCCTGAGACTTGCATAGAGAGAGAGTTGCTCCTTTGTGCTTTGGCTTAGCAAGAGCTCTATTGTGGTCATTTACCTAGCGTTTTTGCTCACATACACCTCCTATACACACCTATATTGTTGTTAGTTAGATAGACATTGTATTTTAGTTAGTAGCTTTTGTGTTACATAGAGACAGGCCAGCTGCTGCTGCAGGCTTACAGCTTTAGGCCTCAGGGCCTGCCTGTGTGGGCAGCTGTCCTCCTGTCCTCTGTTAGTTTATTTCTCATTAGTATTAGACAGTATTAGACAGTATTAGATAGTATTAGACAGTATTTCTGCTGTCCTTTACTACTTAGTGATTGTATTTTGTATTGTAGTTATATACTGTAACTGTACTAGGACACTCACTGACTGTCACTGTTCATAGGCTAGCTCCTGCGTGTGCTTGCACTCACTGTCTGTGTACACACACTCTATTTCCTTCTGAATAGTTATATACTGTAACTGTACTAGGACACTCACTGACTGTCACTGTTCATAGGCTAGCTCCTGCGTGTGCTTGCACTCACTGTCTGTGTACACACACTCTATTTCCTTCTGAATAGTTATATACTGTAACTGTACTAGGACACTCACTGTCACTGTTTATAGGCTACTAGCTCCTGCGTGTGTGTGTGCACTCACTGTCTGTGTACTGTACACACACTCTATTTCCTTCTGATTACTGATTGATTATTGTAAATTCTACTTCCTGACGGTTACTACTTACTTACTGTAGTAGGGACACTCACTCACTGTTCGTGTGTGTGCGTGCGTGCACTCACTGTCTGTAGTGTACACACACTCTATTTCCTTGTGATTACTACTGATTATTGTAACTTCTAGTTGTACTTCCTGACTGTTACTACTTACTTACTGTACTAGGGACACTCACTCACTCTCTGTTCATAGGCCAGCTCCTGCGCGTGTTTGCGCGTGCGTGCACTCACTGTCTGTAGTGTACACACACTCTATTTCCTTGTGATTACTACTGATTATTGTAACTGCTAGTTGAACTTGCTGACTGTTACTACTTACTTACTGTACTAGGGAGTCGGGACACTCACTCAGTCACCTCACCCACCAACCCACTCCATTAAAGTACCCCACTTTTCACCCGCCCTTTTCAAAAACTTTTGTGTTTACGCCCAAAACATCGAAGATGTCTGGAAGTGGCAGCCAGCGCGGTTTGGGCAAGGGGAAGGGCAGCAAGGGAATCAGGAGGAGAGGGAGCAGCATTTTGGCAAGCCGCGGGCGCGGCCGCGCCACCATGCACAGTTCCGCAGCAGCAGCGTCAGTGGCTAACATTCCTCCCATAGCCACTGGCCGTGGACGCCTTGGGCGCCGCCCAGCAGGAGCATCTGCAACTCACGCTGCAGAGACACAGCAGCAGCAGCAGCGTGTAGCACCTGCTCCGATTTTCCTCCAGCCGGGTCGGAAACGTCCCATTGAGGAAAAGGATGCAGACACTGTGGTGCAACTGATGACGGAGGATGAGCAGCCCGCCATCAGCTCTGCATCCGAGGCCTCCACCCTCACCACCACCACCCCTGTTCGCAGCAGCCGCCCAGCAGGGCCTGGGGAGGAGGCCAGTTCACCGTCAGTCACCGACCTGTCACTCAGCACTCTTTTGAGCCCAGGCATGATGCGTCAATTGTCTGCTGTTGTTGGCGATTTGGAGGAGGAGATGCTGATGGGCACTTTGGGGGATGAGGGATTGGACAGCAAGACTGTGGCGACAGTCAAGCAGCCCATCCATGCATCAGGAGAGGAGTTTGGGGGGTCATCATCCCAGCAGGACATGTTTCAGGAGGGGGAGGCTGATGATGACACGGTGACAGACAGAGACTGGGTGCCACCACCTCCAGGGGATGTCGTCCTCAGCAGCTCTGAGGAGGAGGAGGAGGATGCGCTTGTGGGCCTTGCAAGGAGGCGCATCATTGCAAGCATTGGCAGCAGTAGGCAGGTCCCACAGCCTGCTGGTGTCTCAGGCTCAGCAGCAGCAGCAGCAGCATCTGCCAGTACCACCACCAGCCGCACCCAAGCCCCCCCCCCCCCAACCACCACAGGGAGACAGGCAGCAGCGGTTCCATGCCGTAGGGGGTCGTTTTTGTCACCAATCTGGCGTTTTTTCACCATGCCCACAGTGTACAGCAAGTACGCCACTTGCAACCACTGTCAGCGGAAGTTGAGCAGAGGTGCAGACCCCTTAAAGTTCAGCACCAGCTCGCTCATCAACCACCTTGCTGCGAAACATTTCCACCAGCATGAGGAGTTCCAGAGGCTGAAGGCATCTGGTGCTGGCAGTGGCACCACACCCATCACTGCACAGCCTTCAGCAGCAGCAGCAGCAGCAGCAACAGCAGCCACCCGCCCTCCTGCTCCTCCAGCAGCACCAGCAAGAGTGCGGAAACACACTGCTCCTCCCCCCTCTGCAACTCCTGCCGCCGACACTGAGGCCTGTTCTGGCAGCCAGTCCTCAGTGGCCTCCTCTGCTGTGTCTGCTGATTCCCGTGCCAGCAAAAGGCCACGCCAGAGCCTTTTGAGCGAGTCCTTCCAGGGGGTGGTTAGGGCTCTGCCTCCCAGCAGCCGTCGCGTGCGGCAGCTGAACGGCTTGCTGGCACGGGCCATGTGCTCCCAACTCCTGCCGTACACGCTTGTGCAGGAGGGGAGCGACATGCGTGCGCTGCTTGCTTGCGCAGCCTCAGACTGGCAGCTCCCCAGCAGACACTTCTTCGCCCGCAAGGCCATTCCTGCACTGCACCGCTTTGTGATGGCCAATGTGGAGCGAGGGCTGGAGCACGCGGTTGGTGAAAGGGTCCACGTCACCATGGACTCCTGGAGCAGCCGCTTCGGGACAGGCCGCTACCTGTCTTTCACTGTCCACTGGGTCAGCTTGGTGGAAGGGGGTGAGGATGGGAGAGCAGCAGCGGGCACAGCAGCAGCAACACAGTGGGTGGTGCCCCCCCGCAGGGTCAGGGGAACTGCAGCAAGTTCCTCCGATCCTCTGCCATCCTCCGGCACACCTGGCCAAACCCCCCGCCTCAGCAGCAGCGTGAAGGCCCGCCACTGCCAAGCGCTGCTGCACTTGGTCAGCCTTGGGAAGACCAAGCTGACGGCAACCCATGTGTTGGCCAAACTCCAGGAGCAGGAGAGGATTTGGCTGACCCCCAGAGGCCTCAGAGTCGGAGAGGTGGTGGCCGACAATGGGGCCAATCTGGATGCCGCAATAGACAGGGGAAACCTGACCCACATCCCCTGTCTTGCCCACGTGCTGAACCTGGTGGTGCAAAAGTTCTTGCGCACCTACCAGGGGATGGGCGAACTGCTGGAAACGGCAAGGAACGTTGTGCGTCACTTCCGGCGCTCGGCTGCAGCCTGTGCGAGCCTGGAAGACGTGCAAAAGGAGCTGGAGCTGCCACGCCATCGGCTGATCCTTGACGTTCCGACTCGCTGGAACTCCACCCTGGCGATGTTGGAGCGTCTGGTTGAACAGAAGCACGCTGTCAACCAGTACCTTGCCCTGGCCACTGTTTCCGCCGCTCGGAGAAGGGACAAGACCAGCAACATCCCGTCCATCGTCCCCGATGATGACTGGAGGCACATGCAGCAGGTGTGCTTAGTGCTGGCTCCCTTTCTGCAGGCCACTAACATGGTGAGCAGGGACCATGCTATGGTCTGCGAGTGGGTGCCCCTGGTTTGTCTGCTGAACAGGGCCCTCGACGCTTTGCTGGAACAGGGAGCGGCAGCCTTGGACCAGCAGGAGCGGCAAGCAGCTGCACAGTCCACCTCTGAGGGGGAGGAGGAGGAGGACTTGGTGGAGGTCCCTGACCTTGCTGCTGATGAGGGGGATCAGCACAGCGCAGCTGAGTTGGTGCGGGGGTGGAGAGAGGATGAGGCGGCAGAGGAGGAGGATGAGGAGGACAGCACTGCCGTCGATGTGCCAGCACACGTGGCCCGCCTCTTCCCAATGGCAGCGCACATGCTGGCGTGCCTGCGCAAGGACCCCAGGGTGATCCAGATGAAGCAGAGGGAGGACATCTGGATCAGCATGATGTTGGACCCACGCCTCAAGGGGAAGTTGAGCCAGTTCCTGCCGCCTGCAGGAGGAGACCCAGCGCAACAAATAAGGAGCTTGCAGCAGGCCCTTGTTGAGCGCTTGGAGGAAGCCTTCCCCCAGCCTTCCACCCCCACTGTCCAGCAGCCAGCACAGAGGCAGCAGCAGGTGCCTGCATCCAGCAGCAAGCGCCCCACAGACCTGCTGTCTCTCAGCCACGAGCTCTACAGGACTGTAGAGGCTCCGGCAGCAGTGACTAGAGAGGAGGTGCATGATGCAGCAGCATCCTCCTCCGGTCACAGCCAGCGCCTGACCCGCATGGTGGCTGACTACATGGGGTCCTACAGCGGGCTTGACAGCGATGCCCCTGTTGATCCCATGGAGTATTGGGTCAAGCGCCTGGAGATCTGGAGCGAGCTGGCGCAGTACGCCCTGGAAGTGCTGTCCTGCCCCCCTTCCAGCGTGCTGTCCGAGCGCTGCTTCAGTGCAGCTGGTGGCGTGGTCACCGAGAAACGCTCACGTCTGTCTCACAAGTCTGTGGACAGACTGACGTTTCTCAAGATGAACCAGGCGTGGGTGGAAGGCGAGTTCCTGGCCCCTGTTGTCGGCGAGAGGGGGACATGAACTGGCTAAGAACCATCGTTAATGTGCCTTACCACCCTTTACCACCTCCTGGCTCCTGCTCACTAAGCCAGCCTGGTTCAGTTTGACTATTACGTCGCCTGCAGCCACACATTTTACACCTACAGTGGGATGCTGTGTACTGCCCTTCTGCTGTCTGTCTGTGTTTCCCACTGCCAGGGTACACAGAATTACATTCTGCTGCCACTCTGCCACCAGCTATTACGTCAAACAATAGCTATATATCTGTGTAATTGGTTGTACAAACAAAACCAAAAAACCATTAAAAAAAAAAAAAAGGTTTAATTTTTCTGAGGTGCCCGGGTTGAAAACTGTGTTGTCCCAGTTGTGTATTGGACACGATGTGGGCTGCACGACCGCTGTCTGGGACCTCCTGCCTGCTGTGTTTATTTACAGCCCTGTTATCACCGCTAGGTACCAGGGCTATTATGTCACGCTGCCTGCCTGCTGCCACACTCACACTACTCCTCCATTCCTCCTGCTGCTGCTGTCTGTCTGTGTTTCCCACTGCCAGGGTACACAGAATTACCTTCTGCTGCCACACTGCCACCAGCTATTACGTCAAACAATAGCTGCTCACATTACTCCTCCATTCCTCCTGCTGCTGCTGCTGTCGGTCTGTGTTTCCCACTGCCAGGGTACACAGAATTACATTCTGCTGCCACTCTGCCACCAGCTATTACGTCAAACAATAGCTATATATCTGTGTAATTGGTTGTACAAACAAAACCAAAAAACCATTAAAAAAAAAAGGTTTAATTTTTCTGAGGTGCCCGGGTTGAAAACTGTGTTGTCCCAGTTGTGTATTGGACACGATGTGGGCTGCACGACCGCTGTCTGGGACCTCCTGTTGTGTTTATTTACAGCCCTGGTATCACCGCTAGGTACCAGGGCTATTATGTCACGCTGCCTGCCTGCTGCCACACTCACACTACTCCTCCATTCCTCCTGCTGCTGCTGTCTGTCTGTGTTTCCCACTGCCAGGGTACACAGAATTACCTTCTGCTGCCACACTGCCACCAGCTATTACGTCAAACAATAGCTGCTCACATTACTCCTCCATTCCTCCTGCTGCTGCTGCTGTCGGTCTGTGTTTCCCACTGCCAGGGTACACAGAATTACATTCTGCTGCCACTCTGCCACCAGCTATTACGTCAAACAATAGCTATATATCTGTGTAATTGGTTGTACAAACAAAACCAAAAAACCATTAAAAAAAAAAAAAAAAAGGTTTAATTTTTCTGAGGTGCCCGGGTTGAAAACTGTGTTGTCCCAGTTGTGTATTGGACATGATGTGGGCTGCACGACCGCTGTCTGGGACCTCCTGCCTGCTGTGTTTATTTACAGCCCTGGTATCACCGCTAGGTACCAGGGCTATTATGTCACGCTGCCTGCCTCATTGACTGCCTGCTGCCACACACTCATCCTCCTCCTCCTGCTGCTGAATTTACCTCCTGCTGTCTGTGTGTTTCCACTGCCAGGGAGCACATACAATGGCGCTTCCAACATGCGTGCGCCACCAGCTATTTGTTACGCTCAAAAATAGCTGCATTTCTTTAAAAAAAAAATTGAAAAGAGAAATAAGTGAAGAAGAAGACGATATAGAAGAAGATGAAGAAGATGAAGAAGAAGAAGATGAAGAAGAAGAAGAAGATGAAGAAGAAGAAGAAGAAGAAGAAGGAGAAGAAGAAGAAGGAGAAGAAGATGAAGAAGAACAAAATGAAGAAGAAGATGAAGAAGATGAAGAAGAAGAAGATAAAGAAGATAAAGAGGAAGAAGAAGAAGAAGAAGAAGAAGAAGAAGAAGAAGAAGAAGAAGGAGAAGAAGAAGAAGATGAAGAAGATGAAGAAGAAGAAGAAGAAGAAGAAGAAGATGATGATGATGAAGAAGAAGACAATATAGAAGAAGAAGAAGATATAGAAGAAGATATAGAAGAAGAAGATATAGAAGAAGAAGATATAGAAGAAGAAGAAGATAGAAGATAAAGAAGAAGAAGAAGAAGAAGAAGTATATACAGTACTGAACAAAATTCTGGACACAACTTCTCTTTTCACCTTTTTTTTTTTAAAGGAACATCCCCACATAATCACTTGCTGTTGTTACTTGGAAAAAAAGATGTTTCTTGCATCATTCACCCTCAAAACAAGTGTTGGAAGCTATTTAAGGCCAATTCGAATAGTCAGCTCGAATAATGAGCTCGAATACCGACTCGAATAGTGAGCTCGAAGTCCGAGGTCGAATCGAATAGTAAAAATTATTCGACTCGAATATTCGACTGACCTCGAATAATTTACTATTCGAATTCGACCAAACTCGAATTTTAAAAAGGGGTATTTGAGCACCACTATTGGCTACCAACACTGACCTCCCTAGCATTGTGGATGAGCCTCTACCTAAAAAAAGGTAGCTATTATCCGTAAGGACGAGTCAGGCTCATCCAGTAGTTAGAATTGATGATGATGATGATGTTATCCATTCAGTCGTGTCCGACTCTTGGCGATTCTATGGGCTAGCTCTCTCCATGCTGTCCGATCTTGTACCATTTCTGCCAGTTGCCTTAAGCTCAATCCTGTGTCAGCTTTGATGGTGTCAAGCCAACGCGTTCCCTGGTGGCCTTGTCGCCTTTTGCCACTGATCAGTCCTAGCATTAGGTCTTTCTCTAAGGAATTTGATCGCATCACGTGGCCGAAATATGTGAGTCTGAGTCTGGTGATCTTCCAGTGACATGTCTGGTCTTAAGCTGGCCATACACCGGCCCGATTTGCCGCCGATTCGACAGCAGATTCGATCACTGGGATCGAATTTGCTGCCAATCGTTTGCGCTAAAAAGGCACCTGCAGATCCGATTTCCTCCCGAAATTCACAATCTGTTTGCAGTAAAGGAAGCCATACGATCCCTCTCTGATCAGATTCGATCAGATAGGGATCTGTCAGCTGGTCGATCTAATGGCAAATCGACCAGTGTACGGCTACCTTTATACGTACCAATACTTCTTTGTTCGTCATTCTTGCTGTCTATGGAATGCAAAGCAACCGTCGCCAGCACCACAACTCGAAGGAGTCGATTTTTCTTCTATCTGCTTTTCTTAGGTTCCAACTTTCGCAGCCATACATGGTTATGGGGAAAACAATGGCATGAACCAGTCTACATTTGGTCGTAATGCTAATGTCTTTGCTTTTCCATACTTGGTTCATGCTTACCATCGCGTTTCTGCCGAGGGTTATCAGATGTTTTATTTCATGACTACAATCACCTTTTTGATCGATCTGAGAGCCGAGGAAGGTGAATTCCTGCATACACTCAAACTTTTCATTGTCAACTGCTATCTTTATATTGCCGTCATCTACTGTTGTCATGATCTTGGTCTTTTTGATATTCAGGTGGAGGCTGAACTTTGCACTTTCGTCTTTGAGTCAAATAATCAGATGCTGCAGACTATCCGCCATTTCTGAGAGAAGAGTTGTGTCATCAGCATATCGAAGGTTACTGATGTTCCGTCCACCAATTTTCACGCCAATTTATTTTTCTTTAAGATCCAATTTTCTCATGATCACTTCGGCGTAGAGATTAAACAGGAAGGGGGATAGGATACAACCTTACAAATTTTTAACCAGTCCGTGTCTCCATAGGGTGTTTTCACTGTGGCTTCTTGGCCGTCATATAGTGATCTTATCAGCTTAACCAGATGAGTTGGCATGCCCAGTTCACCTAAGGCTTTCCACAGCTTATCGTGTTTGACACAATCAAAGGATTTTTTTATAGTCGATAAAGCACATATAGACATTCTTCTAATATTCGTGGGATTTCTCCAAGATCCATCGAAGATTCGCAATATGATCGCGAGTGCCACAACCTCTTCTAAAACCTGCCTGATCATCAGGTAACTATCTGTCAATGACTGGATTGAGGCGTTGATATATGATCTTAAGAAGCACTTTGCTCATGTGAGGAATGAGGGCAAGTGTGCGGTAATTTTGAGCAATCTTTAGAATCTCCCTTCTTTGGCAACGAAATAAAAACTGACCGTTTCCATTCTTTTGGCCATGTGTTGGTTTCCTTGATCTGTCGCTCAAGGCAAGAAGTCCTGTGTTGACTCCCCCCCTCCCTGAAATAAAAAAAACCCCTCACACTAGAGAATATATACCATGTGCCGTATAGGGTGGATGCATAATACAGAGAGTCCTTGAGGAACAAAACATCCACCGATCCTGTAGCATTTCATTGCCTACCCCCTTCCTGCACTAGCCCAGTTTTAGTGTGTAAATGCAGAGTATAGTGCATCAGAAGCCGTGCTCTCACCTCTCCGAGTCCAGTGCTGTGCTTCCACCTGTCCGCTCATCTCTCGCCCTAGTGTCCAGCATCTCATACCCCATGTAGCATTATTACATTCTACATGAGGAGAGCCAAGACTAGAGGGAGCAGGAAACAGACAGGATGGTTGCACAGGCACAGCACTGGACTCCAGAGGGGAGGTTAGAGCACAGTTTCTGCTGCGCTAAACTCTGCCTTTACACACTTGACTGGGGGAGGAGGACAGGAACAGATATTGGGACAAGGGAACAAAGGGGGCACAAATGGGGACAGAAGGAGGCACAGCGGGACAGAGGGAGGCACAAAGGGATGCACACAGAGCTGGATCATCCATAAGGCAACTTAGGCAGGTTCCTAAGGCCTAGAGAAAGTCTAGGGTTTATGCTAACCCCGACCAAATCTTGCAAAAAAGCTAGGTGGACATCAAGTGTGGGCCCAAAGCCGTTGCTTGTCTAGGGCACCATTTCAATTTAATCAATTTCTGGATGCACCAGGGGGCAGAGGTGGCACAGGAGGACTGAAGGTGGCACAAGGAGACAGAAGGAAGCAAAAAGGTAGACAGAAGGAGGCATATATATATATATATATATATATATATATATATATATATATATATATATATATATATATATATACATTGTACAGCGCTGCGTAATATGTCGGCGCTATATAAATACTAAAAATAATAATAATAATAATAGGGAGACGGAGGGACACATGGGGGAAGAGGTGGCACAAGGAGGCAGGAGGGACAAGTGGACAGAAAGACGTACAAACACCCGTGGGGGCATTGCTTCATCCAGGAGGCATGGCTTAGTTTGGGAGTTGGGCTTAATCAGGGGCAACTTAGGCAGGTTCCTAAGGCCTAGAGAAAGTCTAGGGTTTATGCTAACCCCGACCAAATCTTGCAAAAAAGCTAGGTGGACATCAAGTGTGGGCCCAAAGCCGTTGCTTGTCTAGGGCACCATTTCAATTTAATCAATTTCTGGATGCACCAGGGGGCAGAGGTGGCACAGGAGGACTGAAGGTGGCACAAGGAGACAGAAGGAAGCAAAAAGGTAGACAGAAGGAGGCATATATATATATATATATATATATATATATATATATATATATATATATATATATATATATATATATATATACATTGTACAGCGCTGCGTAATATGTCGGCGCTATATAAATACTAAAAATAATAATAATAATAATAATAATAGGGAGACGGAGGGACACATGGGGGAAGAGGTGGCACAAGGAGGCAGGAGGGACAAGTGGACAGAAAGACGTACAAACACCCGTGGGGGCATTGCTTCATCCAGGAGGCATGGCTTAGTTTGGGAGTTGGGCTTAATCAGGGGCACGGTGCCCTCCAGGACTAATGGCACTCCAGGCAGTGGCCTGTAATGCCTATGCCTAAAAACACCCCTGACAATTACTCACCTGCAACATCGCCGGCATGCGGGATCCCGCGCGGCATCTCACAGCTTTCTATCTGTTTCTCCTTATTTGCAACCTCTGCATTCCATTTGCAGCAATCCTGCTTCCATGTCCAACCACCCCTCAGCCAAGGGCCTTTGAGGCCTTTCTAGAGCTCTTGCCCTGGTCGCCAGTCTCCCCCCCCCCCCCCCCCCCCCTGTCTGTCCAGGGGGGAAGGGGGGCAATCTCCCCCCAGGCCGCCTTTCATTCAGTGATTTAGGGCTGGTCCAGTGTCTGGTATATTCAGGTTTGTTGTTGTAAGGCAATGTGAAACTCTAGGCTAGCTGATAAAAGTGCAATTAGAGGGCAGGCAAGCTGGTAAATATACACAGCATGATGCAGAGCTTGCCTAGAGGGTCCGTGGGCAAACATCTGTCTTGTCTTTCCCCATTGTTATAATGACTGCATGTGTGGATAAGGCGTTAAACAAGTTGAAAAGTTTTTGACAGTCCCTAGACTCCAGGAGGGCTGCTTTCTGACTTGTGTGAGAGACAGGAGTCATATTACAGGCAAGTAGCCTCTGTGCTTCATCTCAGGCTAGTCTCAGTCTCTCTCCACTCCTCCTCTCTCTGGGCTAGTGCACGCCAAAATCGCAATAGCAATCGCTAGCAATTTGCGAGTGTGATTTTGTGAAGCGATTTTTCAGAGCGATTTTTGAATGAATCGCTCAAAAAAATGCTACATGCAGTGTGTTTGCGATTTTTAAAAAATCACAACGCTGCTGTGAGAACACCGTCATAGGGTAACATTAGCCAAGCGCTTTTCAAATCACTGTCGATTTGAAAAACGCTCAGAAGCACTCTTGGTGTACACCATCCCTCCCTCATTCACCTTTGTTTGACTCTTCCCCTAGTGCTGGCTGGCTGTGTCTTCTTTTTATACAGTAAGGCTAAATAAAAAAAAAAAAAGCTAAATAAAAGTGCAACCCTGGTGAGGCAAATTATTTTTATTATTATTTAGTATTTATATAGTGCCGCCATCTTCCACAGTGCTGTACAGAACATGTCTTGTCACTTAACTATCTTCTTCCTTCTCTTTCAGCTTTTCTCTCCTCACTGTTTCTCCCCTTCTCTGCATAAGGTCTCAGACACACTATAAGGGCCCTTTTCCACTAGCAGTCGCTAGCGTTCACGCTGAACGCTAGCGATTGCTGAATCGCAAACCTAAAAAATTACCGGCGATTTCCCGACGTTTGCGGCCGCGATTTTGCTATGCTATGCACTGCATAGCAAAATCGCGGCAAATATCGCTCCGCCACGCGTTCGCGTTCCTGTAAAAAACGAATCGCGGTAGTGGAAATGACCTACCGTGATTCCTATGTTTAAAAGCAAACCGTAGCGATTGTAAAATCGCTAGCGGTTTGCGACTTTCCGATTCAGCCAGCGCAAACGCGCTAGTGGAAAAGGGCCCTAAGCGCTTTTCTGAGCGATTTTACCGCGATCATGATTTTACCATGATTTTAATGTAAGTCAATAGGAGCACTTTTTAAAAAGCTCTCAGAAAGTTCTGACAGCTAAAAAGTGCTCATAAAAGCGCTTATAGTGTGTCTGAGCCCTTAGTATTTGTATGCTGTGCCCCGCGCAGCATATTATTGCTGCTATGGGTCTCCTAGTTTGGGTAACCGGTGCTGAGCGCAATGCACCAAAACCACCTGCTTTGTCTTCTCTCTCCTCTCTCCAATCTTGTTATTAGAAACCATAATCTAAAGCTGGCCATACATGCATCAATTGTTACGGATAGATTCTTTCACTATGATCGAATCATAATGGATTTTCACCTATCAGTACTGAGTATGGATGTGGCCTATAGGGTTTCATACTATAGTGAAGTGGGTCGTGGGCAGGCAGTGATTCACTGCCACTGACCACCAATAAAAAGCAGGTAAGGAAAGCATGGATGTTGGGGGGAGTGAAAACAGTGATGGAAGGAGGGATATCGAAACTTTGGAAATTAGCATTAACGACGCAGGGATCATGGTGCCAGCAGGAAGGTCAGTAAGGATGTGTCTGGTAAAGGGGGAGGGGATATCCAAGGTGGAAGAGGGGCATATATGAGGGATTAGTAAAGATGGTGGCAAAGGGGAGGACATAAGTGGGGGGAGGGGGAGGAATGAGCTTTGGGGAATTAAGGAATTAAAGTGGCCATACATCTGTTGACTTGATATTACTGAATCAGATAAAAAATTTGGGGTGGATATTGGTTGAGTGTATCAATCTGAGATGTTGGGAAATCTCAGGCCAATGTGGTTGTCAGGTGCGATAATCACGGCATGCAATAACCACGAATGATAGACACGACGTAAACCCCAGCCGTTGTCCCTCAAAATGTGTGTGCACCCGTTGCCTGTATTTCCGCATTGGTGCTCCATTCGAAGGTGACCCTGGACGCTACATATAGCATCCTGGAGCGGTTAACCGCCATGGCTAATGTCCCCCTGCGGGGAAGAAAAATGCCAACCGCAACTGAAAGCCACAGAAAGCTATTGAAAGCCCAAACGCAACACCACCAAAAGCCGGGCAGACACGTTGTGAACTAGCCCTTCCAAGCGCAGCTTTTATTGCATAAGAACAATACTTTACTATCTGCTCCACCGGTTCAGAGATTCTCATTCTCTCAGACTGACACCTGCCTGCTCACATCCAGTCAGCCTGAAACAATACTCATTATGTCACATGGGCATAAAGTGTAAAGAGAGGTTCATCTGCCAGACAAAGCCACACTTCCCTGCTGACTGACAGCCAATCAAAGCTTCAGACTGTGAGAGAGCAATGGAGGGAGGAAACAGGTAGGTGGAGATTGCTAAGGAAGACATGAGAAGCTGCTGATTTGTGCAGAAGGTGCTTTCCTATGGACCCATTCACACTGTGAATGTCTGACATACAAATTTACAGCATGTACTAATGTTATGCTAATATTTATTTATTTATGCAGTTATTATTATGTACATTGAGCACAAAAAGCAGAGCACAGCAATACATTAACCTGTTGTCGACCGCGTCACGCCAATGGCCGTGGCGGCACCCCCAGGACCACCTAATGACGACCGACTGTTTTGCAGAAGAGCGCTGATACTTGACACAGCTGTCCCTTCCAGTGGCTCAGGGGTGATCAGCTGTCATAGGCTGAAGCCGATCACAGGGATTGGCTGGCGGGGGGAGGGAGGGAAGGGGGAATACAAAAATATAAACAAAAATAGGGAAATTTAATAAAAAATAATCATATAAATATTTACAATAAATAAACAAACAATCTTGGGGGCGATCAGACCCCACCAACAGAAAGCTCTGTTGGTGTAGAGAAAATAAAAGGGGGGGGGAAGGGGAATCACTTGTGTGCTGACATGTGCTGCCCTGCAGCCAGGCCATAAAGCTGCAGTGGCCTATTTCTTAAAAAATGGCCTGGTCTTTAGGGGGGTTTAACACTGCCTCAAGTGGTTAAAATTATACTGCACATTATAATCCTCATATTGAGAAGCGCTACACAGGTCAGAATCCCTCTTTTTCCCTGCGAGTCCAAGGTTTCCGTCACTTTGCATTTGTATACGTGATCGCTATAGCCCACACAGGAGTTTCCACGTTTGTTCACATTTTTTCACATGCAGCAGAATACATTGTAACTACAAATGCATTTGTTGTGCGTAAAAAAAGCCGAATGCTGTCCAATTTCAAATGATGAGGAAAAATGTGAAAGTGGAATGCAAACAGATGCGCGATTCCCAACTGTGCCATTTTCTATAACGGCCAGTTCGCCAGGGCTCTTTTACACCAAATATTGCGAAATGCAATCACAAAACGCAACTGCAAATGCAAATGCATTTTGCATTTGGCGTTTTGCATTTTTCACAATGTTGACCTCAAACGCAGGAAAAATGCAGCACAAGTATAATTGCCTTTTTAGAAAATCAGAATGATTCCAACTTTATTGTATCTGCATTTGGAAAACTGCAAGCCTTTTCAAAAACAAAACGGAATGCAGTCGGTGTGAAAGGGCCCTCAGGCCTCGTTCACGTTGCGTTCTGCTCGCATAAGCATTCGCGTCTGGGTTTTTTTGTCACAATTTTTTTTTTATTCCTGGCGCTTGGGTAGGCGTTCCGTTTTTGTGAAAAACTCTTTTCTAAGCGCTTTTACCGAGCATTTTTTTTTTATTCACTCCCTGATGCAAGTCAGGAAGTGACCTCTTTGACACGGATAATAATAAATACAATGTATTTATTCTTTAAAACACGAACACAATCGCCTCACAAAGCGATTTTGTTAGTGTTTAGCTCTCTTCCTATACCTTCCATTATAGCAAAATCGCCCCAAAAATGATCCAGGCACCGCTTTGCTGAACGCACAGCGCACGAACCGTGCTGATATGAACCTTCTCATAGACATTCATTGCACAAGTGTTTTGGGGGCGATTTTAAAAACGCTTGAGAAAAAGGCAGAAAACGCCTCTAATGTGAACGAGCCCTTAGCGTGCATTTTGAGGTGTGTGGTAAAGCGCGCATGAATCTGCAAGTGTGTTCCCTACCTATAAGAAACAGCGAAAAAGCTGCATTTTTATCGTACAAAACTTTTTTTTATGCATAATACATATCAAATACGTATAATAGCTGAGCCTGGGGTTTGGCATTATAAAAAGTCTTCCTAAAATATTAACAAATGATAGGAACTGAAGGTATCATGTAGATTGTTACAGCATTTTAAATTCCTGCAGCTTTCTACCGTGTACACAAAGTTAGAGAGTGGCATTAGGACCCTGCAGGATTCCCGTCTCTTCCCTGTATCTGAGTCTACAGAGGGTGTGTAAAGAGAATTAAAACTTTTCTTCTTTTCCTTACTTCGTGCAACACGTGGGGGCAGAAGAAGCCGCAGCTTGGGATGACTTCACAGCATATTATTGCAGTGGTAGAGCTGCTGTAACCTGTCCCCCCACACCAACAGCACAAGTCCTCTCTTCAGATGGTTCACTCTGCACTGACTCTGGAGGATCCCTTTCATCTCAGCTGGGTGTTGCTTTCACCCTTCTCCTGGCAGTGCCAAGCTAACTTCAGGACAGAATAGTGATCAGGGATGAGCTGCAGGGAAGTGTCTGTGTTTGGTACTCCCTGATGAGGAATATGCCCCATTTGAAGAAGTTTTGGCTGTAGAGAGAAGTTCCCTAGCCTGCACTCTGCTATGTTTGTGATCTTGGGATTGTACCTGCACACCTTTCTCTGCACTGCCTTAGGACACACAATTCCAGATACAGGTAAGTGACCTCATCACCACCTTACCTGACAGCTGACTTCCTTGTTCAGTCTGTGAATGGAGTGACAAGGAAACAGTTCTGGACAACACTTCTGTGCTATAGAACTAAACATTTGTTTCTTGCTGTAAAGAAAAAACACACACACCAGGGAGTAATGTGATCCTTCTGTATGATGGTGTAATGGGGGAAATGCAGGACATGGGATGCAGGTGCCTGATGTCAAGACTGTATTGTAAACAAGACATTCTTCTTCCATTAACGCTTGTCTGATGGGGTTTCACTGTTTTTTTGTTACGGTAAATGTTTTGTCTACTTGTAACTGATAATTCAGTTGTGGGTGGATATTAATAAGCTAACTTACCTTATGCAGTATATATATTGTTTCAATATGTTTTTAAATGGTACCTGCAGGGACAAAAAGTTGAGTTAAGTAATCTCGGCGCCTGCACGGTAGCGCATAGCGCCGGATTTGGGCGCCACCATAGTTAGTAATGTAAATTGTGGCTGTGGAAATTTCTGCTAAAATCACTTTAAAGGAAATATAAAGAGAAAAAAACCCAGTTTAACTTACCTGGGACTTTTAGCAACCCACTGGAGTCATCCTGTGCCCTCGCCGTCCTTTTGAGACCCTCTGGCCAGCAGCAGAGACCCCCGCAAAGCTGGACGACTGCGTACCTCCTCACCGTATTCCTGTGCATGGTAGCCTTTCGCACATACGCAGTATGGGAAAATCGCTACTGCACATGCACAGAATGCTTCCGGTAATGGGAGCACTATCAGGGTGTGCGTGACTCAGGGCTGCACATGCGCAGTAGCCTCCGACTGGTCGCGATTGGCCAGCATTGAGGGGGTTGCCACTGCTCGCTGGAGGTTCTCGGAAGGACGGCTCTGGCACAGGATGACTCCAGGGGGCTGCAAGAAGCCCCAGGCAAGTAAAAATGATTTTTTTCACTTAAATAATCCTGTAATTCAGATGTCATAATAGCTGGATCCCTAATTACGTCCATACAGGGACAAATTAGGTTATCAGTAGGGGCTATATTTGTTATATTCCTCTACATTGCCTAGCACAGGGAGTTCCGTCTTTCGGCTTCTCCTGCACCCAACTAACCACTGCTGGGAACATACCTACATAAAAAAGTACCCCAAATGGGTACTCATCTCGGGAGTGCAAAAGCTTCCCCTGTCCTCCTCCAACTGCTCTGCATCTCCTGAAAGACAGTTGAGAATGACTTGTTGATGGCTCGCGCATGCACAGCAGCATGGACTTGCTTGGGCTTTAGTGGAAAATTCTGCGTCTTAGCAGTAGCATGGACCCGATCATGCTTGGCTTTTTTCACCGAAGCCTGAGCAGTGGAAGCCTCTGGAGGATCCAGAGGCTTCCCCCTACTAAGGTAAGTATGTAAATTGTGCGATTACAAACCTCATAGGTTTGATTCAAAGAAAACCTGTAACCAAAAAATCTCCCCTGGGGGTACTCCACTCGGGTGGGGGAAGCCTCCAGATCCTATCGAGGCTTCCCTCGTTCTCCTGTGTCCCACGGCGGTCGCGTTGTGCCCCTCTGAACAGCGGCGATGTAAATATTTACCTTCCCGGCTCGAGCGCAGGCGCAGTATCGGCTCTCTGCCTTGGAGATAGGCGGAAATAACCAATCGCTGTTGGCCCGCTGGACCCAACAGAGATCAGCTATTTCCGCCTATCTAGAGGTGAAGAGCCGTAACAGTGCTCCTGCTGGAGCCAGGGAAGGTAAATAATTCAGCTCTTATCAGCGCTTGTCAAGCTTGTCAAGGGAGGATTGCCGGACACTTTGAGGAGCCAGCGCTGGACTGCCTGCAGCTAGAGGGATGGGGGAAGCCTCATTGAGACCCTGAGGCTTCCCCCTCCTGAGGTGAGTACCCCCCAGGGGAACTTTTTTTTGTTACAGAGTCCCTTTAATGTACATATTGCCTTTCATCTTAGTGTTCACAATACAGTTCGTGTTCCCATGCATTGCGATGTAATGTGTCAGAGAACATTTTAGCAGATGATACATGTGATTTCCCATCGGCTTATATGCTATTGCAACCGCTGACATCCACATTGTAGCGCAAATCACTGTGCATGCCATATGTTTGAAAAATTGTGCACGAAATTGCTTTCATGCTCACTATGCTTAGTGTGAACGGGCCCTGAGTTCCCAGAGAAAAGCTTTCTGTGCAGGAAATCAGGGAGGAAGAAAGTATGCTCACTTTGCAAGACCCTATGGGTCATGGAAATCATTAAAAAATCCATGCAGTGTTTGTTTACGGTAGTACAGGCTTTTTTTGTTTGTGTGTGGTAGGTAGTATTTAAGGTTGTTAAACTAGGTTGTTATTTAAGGTTGTTTTACCTGAAAAACGCTGTGATTATGGAAAATAGCCACCTGTGGACTAAACTGTTGGTAGTACAGGAAGTAGTGTACAGCTTGATTGGGGGGCAGGAAAATGCTGTCCTGGAAATGTGGACGGACGCATCAGATTGGAAATTTGGGCACCCCATAGACCACAATACAAATTGTGAGTATTGTGGTGCCCAGTGGATAGTATGGTGCTACTGCTGATCCTATGTGTGCTAGATGTGTTACTGATCCTGAATGTGTGTTACCAGAGTAGCAGTCACGATAATTGTGTACCATGGATTATGCTAATTCCATAACACACCGTACAGGTGGTTAGTGGATCAACCCCCATGTCTAATATCTCAGGAATTATCACAGATTTAATTTCTATTCCATTTGAGTTGACCTCTAAGTATGCCCTGTTTGGAACAATAGGCCAGGACTATTTATCTGAATGCCAAAAACGTTTGAATAGATTTCAGTGTCATTATGTCGAACGGGAAATTCTGCTCAAGTGGGACAAGCCAGACCCCCAAAGTATTTCTCCCTCATCTTAATCTATAAACACAGTTCTGCCCTGTTCAGATTGAACTTTAATTATTGTAATTGCCAGCAAAAGTTCCACAAAATGTGGGACTCTTGGTTGAATGTATGGGGCTTCTGGGTAATTTGATAGTAGGTGTGTATGGGGGCTACATCTGTGCCTGTCCCAGGCACTACTATAATATTCACATGGGCACCTCCACAATGGTTATTAATTGACCTGGATGGCTCCTATATACCAGTATATAATGGAATAATTGGTCTGGGTGGCCTGGGGTTCCAGTTGCTCTTCCTCCCACCCTTGTTTTCTCTTGTTTGTCTTTTCTTGGCCCTGAGGCAGGGAACTTGTGATTACTGATTATATTATTAATTATAAGCTTCCAAAAGGTGAGGTGACCCTTGGCTGCCTTTTTCATGTCTTTATAAAAAAAGGCCCTTACAGTAGGCAACACCAAGACTAATCCTTACATCATTAACCCTAATAATATTCTGTACTCCAACCCCATATTACCATATACTTATCTTAATTCTTACCTTAACTCGCATATGGTTATTGAAAAGTTGCTGTTATTAACCAAATGATTGAAGTATCAGTGCCACAATCCAAAATGCAGAATGTGACAGGTGCAAAGCTTGGCAGCAAAATCTAAAGGTTTTCATAGACAAGAAATAGGAGCCAAATTTTTCTGCTGCACAAGTTTTTCTCCAGATGTCTGCCACAAGGATTAATGGGTGAACTGGATTATTCTATGGCAGTGGTTCCCAACCTGGGGGCAGTCGCCCCCAGGTGGGCGATTTGGGTTCTAAGAGGGGCGGTAAATTTGTGGGGGGCGACAGGGGGGCGATCAGTATGAAAAGGCAGAAAAAATAAAGTGTCGCAGTGTCACTCGTTTTTAAGAAAATTATGGGCAAAAAAATATGATCTGTATAAAATATGCAAGTGTGCATGATAGAGTTGCGTAATTCCTCAGGGCTCGTTGGTCACGAGCCGGTGTAATGTCAGATATTGCAGCCCGGAAGCAGCCTTCCTCACTGAGTATCGCGCATGCTCAATGGGAAGTTAGACATTATTTACCTGAAATATCTCCGTTTCCGCACCACGTACACTCCCGAAATTTTCAGGGGAGTGAGGGGACCCCTAGATCTAGCTCTGTGTCGAATTGCAGCCCCCGAGCCCCGCTAGTTCCCGAGATAGGTTTGCTGCAATCAGTCTTGGGAACCAGCGGGGCTCGGGGGCTGCAATTCGGCACAGAGCTAGATCTGGGGGTCCCCTCCCTCCCCTGAAAGTTTCGGGAGTGTACGTGGTGCGGAAGCGGAGATATTTAGGACGTTTTACGTGGCTGCACAATTTAATGGGACGCAGGCTCCTACTGTGCATGCGGGGCTGCACAACGTGCGGGGCTGCAATAGCTGACATTACACCGGTAAGGGAATTGGTGCAAAGTAGTTGAGTCACCGGCTATTTTTAGCTGGCAAGGTCACAGCGCTACCCCCTCCACTGGCACCACCACCTGGCGTAAGGGTATACCGTACTAAGAGAAGGGGGGCGACAGGGGTGAGTCGTCTTCCCCTAAGGGGCGATACCTCATAAAAAGTTGGGAACCACTGTTCTATGGGAACATCTGTGAGGTGTTATGTCTCTGTAACCACAAACCAATGAATAAGGATTAATTGTTCACAGTATACAAGCATTTGGGACTTTCTTTAAGGGAGGGGATCTGGTATCTGGATGGTATTGCAGAGGTCTCCTCCTAGCTTTGTTCAGTTCCAAATGGCCCAACAAGTATCTCTTTCAGTTATGTCTATTGTATGCAAATAGTGACATCTGCTCATTTGAAGCTGTGGATTTTGGTACCCACCCATTCATTTGGTTGCCCAGTATTGGAACATTAGAAGTCACCATACTGATATGTGATTATTGTCGGTCACGGGCTCAGGAAATCAGGGCATGTTAGTTTGGGAGGGGTTTGATGTCAGTGTTTCTTAGAGTCAGGTTTGGGTTATGCTGTGGTTCCATGTCAGGGTTAGCTGAAAGTATATCAAGTTGGAGTACGGTTAGTAATAGAGTGGGTGAGTGGTCAAAACCAGGAGAAGTAACAGATGTTTGCTATGTAAAAGGTTAGTTCATTGTTAGTAGGAAGTGGAGTTTTTACTAACATGAGGATGCGTCACAGTTTAACTCATCCCTGCCGCATTCTCCCTATCTTCCATTCTCCAAACATGAACAGTTGTGGTAATAACCACAGCTCATGTCTTGGTAAACCTTAACATATCCAATCAATGTGTACTGCCTGACCTCATAGTTATAGGTCCCAAACACCGCCAAAGAGCACCGCCTAAGTAAACTAGTTATCAATCACTAGTGACATCACTCAGAGATACCAAAGTAAAAAACAACTTTATTGAAAAAGGTGATCAAGCATGCAAATAGCCTATTAAAAACACTCCAATACAGATTTCACACCATACATGCTATCTCCAGATACACTTACTCTGGTACCGGTGCCATAAGCCAGTACGAGCTTTCACAAACAGCTGCAGGCCCACGCGCTCCGCCCGCCCCTTGCGAGCTTCGTCAGGCCTTGCAAGCTTTTTCAGAGTGTGCACTCGTTATCACCTTTTTGAATAAAGTCGTTTTTTACTTTGGTACCCTGGAGTGATGTCACTAGTGATTGATTACTAGAAACCTTAACAGATGCCATAAATAGACTAGCAGCTTTTATAGGTGAGCTGTAAGTTAATCCTTTTAACCTTCCTATGTAATGCAATCACAAACTTCCCTTTTCAGAGACCCACAGACACCAGATTCTATATTTTGTCTGTTTTTTAAATATAAATTCATTATTGATTCTGATTGGCTGCATGGAGTTTCCATGCTTAGCAGATCACGTTTGCCTTTTGCACTAACAAGTTATATGAAATCAGACATTTTGCCAAAACGTACATGTGTGCTTGTTTGTTTCTGCTGACAGATAAAGTCTGGCTGCTACTGACATCTAGCAGACAGCTCCTGCCTGTTTCCATGTGTGAATCCGGTGTAAGAAAAGACTGAATTCAGCTGCTAAATGCTATGAAAAAAATCATTGCTGCAGTGTGGGGAATGCTGACAGTTCCTCAGTCTGGTAATGATGAATGAAACAAGGAACTATGACTGCAGTACTGTATATGCCAGACTTTACAAGCTTTCCAGAAGTGATCTCTGAGTTTACTTCATGGATTCCCCTCATACTGTTGTCATCATGCCCCTGCCAGTCAGACATGTGCAGACTTACAGAGATCTTGTCAGGCTTTGCATCATCTGTAATCAGCTGACAGGGCTGTTTAAAGGGGAACTCCTAAGAAAACGTATATACTGTATATACCTTTGATTCTAGTATGTTAGGGATTGAACTTGGCCACAGTAATGTGGATGAATAAACATGATATTCATATAAGCTCTTTGTGCATTCAATTTCAAAAACACCAGCATTGGTATGGAGTTGCTAACCCTTTTGTAGCAACTTGAACAGCCTCCACCATTTTGTGAAGATTGGATGTTGAATTCTTGCACTTGGCTGGGTGAATTGCTCCATTTAGTAGCAGTAGATGAGTACCTGAGTGAAGTAAGGCACTGATCCTGGCTGATGGGGCTTACCTCACAGGTTGAACACCATTTCAAACCAGAGGTGTTTGATTGGTTCCAGATTCTGTGCAGGTTCTTCCATACCAGACTTGTACCAATGGTGTACCATTTTTTTTTTTGTGGAGCCCACTTTGAGCCCAGAGCTGTTGTCATAATGAAGACAAAATGTGTCCATCCCAAACTGTTTTCTCAAAGTTGGAAGAACATAGTTTTCTTTAGACCATACATGACAAACTCTGGCCATCAAATTTTACCCACAAGAGGTTTCCCCACGTCGCATTATGTTTGGCCCACTCCAGACCACCAGGGAAGCTATACTGAAGGTTAAGCTCTAAATCACTTGGAAAAACATATGAGGGAAGGGAGAAAGCACTAGACATCAGGAAACTGCATAGGGGAGGGAGAAGGGTCACTAGACACCAGGGAACCATATAGGAAAGTGAGAGGGCTGTATAGGGGCGGGAGGACCGCTAAACCTCAGGCAACTGTACTGTATAAGGGAGGGAGATGCGCTAGAGGGAACTGTATAGGGAAGGGAGGAGAGCTACTAGACAGCAGGGAACTGTATAGGGGAAGTAGGAAGGCCACTAGGTACCAGGGAACTGTAAAAGGGAGTGAGGTGGTCACAAGACATTGAGGCTGGTCCACAACTTGGGCCCAGTGTTCAGTTTCAGCCCACCTGCAATGAAATTAAGGTATCTAGCCCAAACTATAAAGAGTAGCTCAAGATAATTTTTCTTTCATCACCAAACTTTACAGTTAACATCATTTCAATGGCGGGTGTCATTCCCCTGGCATCTGAGAAACCCAGAAGTTGAACCCCTATCCCTTTCCTCCACCACAACCACATAGCAGCAATGTATACTTGCAGTACTGCAAAGAGAGTGTTATTTATTCCTGAAAAGGTCATACCAGAGCTCCATCCTAATCAGTCAGTATATTTGACAAGATATTATAGAATTAGATAGACAATTGCAGTGCTCCTCTGTAGTACAAATATTGTAATTAGGATGTTAGGAGAAATAGTAAGCAAACACTCACAGTCTTACCAAGATAAGAGAAATGTATAGATACATAGACTCCTTGCACACTATGCAAAGAAAAATTATTTACTTTATTAAGATAAAATCAATCAAATGAATAAAATTCACAGTAAAAAATGCTTAAAGATGCCTCTACCACACATTAGAAAACACACCCTTAGCTGTCTAGCAAAATATCCTGCGAGCATTCTCACACCTCATTCACACCACTGTACACACTGCGAGATCTTGCACAGATAATTGGACAGATCACAGGGATCGCTCCTGCAATGTTCCTGGACATAGAGCCTGCTTCTGGGTCCTAAATCAAGATAAAATGTATACAAACACCGGATTCCATATGTAGATAGCATAAGACATCGAAATCCACTTGTATTTGGCAGTCTTATGCTGGGAATACACGGTGCGTTTCCGCGGCTCGATTCTGCCGCCCGATCGATTCCAAGCTCGACCCCGCGGGCAATTCTCTTATCTTCTGCTCGTTTTCCTTATCTTTTTCCATTGTCCCCTATGTGGTATCGAGTGCGGAATCGATCGGGCGGGTGATCGGACATGTCGGAAATTATCAATCGAGCCATCTAAATGGCTCAATTGAGCGGTACAAACCGTGTATTCCCAGCATTAAATCAGCTTCATATCTTGCTCCGCTGGATTAGCGTGTCTTTCAGTCCAATTCGCCGTGTTCCATCGATCAAACAATGACCTAGTGGGGCCGCGGCATCTGTACGTGGGCAGGGGAGACGGAGAGATTCGATTCAGGCCTAATCGACTGGTGTGGAGCCCCGGCCGACGGCTTCCGCAGTCAGGAGTATAACAGTAGATTCAGTCTGTTGCTGTATTTGTGGTCCACAAAAAGACCCGGAAGTTGCGCTGTGTGACATCACGGGGCCATCAATTACGCCTATGCATTTCAAGAGGCTATTTGACAGGATTTATCTTATAAGGGCCAGTTTAAATGTGAGAGTGCATGCATGGCACAGCTAGAATCCTCCATATCCCATGTGTCCTTTAAGCATAAGTATTCAGTGGCTAATAGAGGGAGGGAGGACACAAGAAACAAAATGAGAATTGAATAAGTTGGAAAATAACGTCTATTCCCCTGGGCCACTTATTGGCCACTGTAGCTGCCATGCCTATAGTTATACTCCATGGAGTGAATTCTCTCTATAATCCAATGGACAGCCCACCAAAAGCATTTATTCAGAAGCCCAGAACACAAAGGACACTAACTTTTATTTGTCGCTATAAATAAAAGCATAAAATTCTATCAGTTTAGGCAAAACCACTTTCTATTGGCACTTTTATTTTATGACTTTGTATTGTTTGTCTCTCTAGTGCCTTGCCTAGAAATAAAATGCAATTGTAGAACAAAATGTAACTTAGGAATAAAATGACTGCACTCTCCAGTACAGAACACAACACAGTAATAATTATTACCCAGCATTCCAGCCTTGTGTATTCAGAAGCCTGGGAATTATGACATAAAGCAGAATGCGCTCCAGGCTCCATAAAATCAAAACACAACAAAGCAACGATGAATCCAGCCCTAACTAATAACACGCCGCTTTGCCGGGGCAAACTCATTTTGTGGATTGTGTTTTCCAGTTACTCGCTAATTGCTTTCAGCAGTTTCAGTCCACCCACAAGAAGTAATTGCAGTTGGCAGCCATGTGAATGGAGCACACTCCATTCCATCTATGGAGAAGGACTGGTTGCATGTTTCTCCTATGGCTCCATCCGCCATGGAGGACTCTGGCAGATACGGAGTGAGCAGATTCCTTGGCTAGCATCTTTACGGCTTTCCCAGTTGGATAAACTACAAGTGGAGGATTAGCGAAGCTTTGTCTTTTGTTTGCTATTAATTATAACTAGGCTATCAGGACAAGCTAAATTTAACAAAAGCATCTGAGACTTGGCAGTAGATGGAGGCTGTCAAGGAATTATGACAAAAGACAATGGTGGGATCTATTCAGTATATGATGTAGTATTTTAAAAAGTATATTACAAGTCAAGTGCATTTATTATACAGATGTATTAAAGGTTCCCTTTAAAGCACCTCCACCTTTCTCAATCATGCAAATCATGTTTTGCTGTGTAGATTTCAGCAACATTTATGATGTGAGTAATGCAAGGATATCAGACAGCCCATAGCAGGGGCCTAATTATGAGGTGCCAGGCTCCCCAGCAGAGATCTGCTAGTGCTCTCCCCATGTAATACACGTCTCCCCCCTCTCCCAGTCACAGTATTTAGGTGCATCCCCTTCATGCACCCGATCCTCGATTAGGCAGAGCAGCAGTCGCGGAGCATTAAACATTACCTGTGTCTAGAAGCAGGAAAGATTTTCTCCATTCCTCTTCACTGTAGCCATGCCGTGTAGCCTATCAGCTTGAGGCTTACACCTCTGCATTATCAGGACCTAAAGACGATGGCCGTATGGCACAGTTACAGCGAAGAGGAGTGAATATGCACTGCTGCTACCACTGCTCTGCATCTTATGTAAAGGAGAGAACCCCCTTAGTCCCTGGTTTCCCCCACCAACCCCCTTCCCGCAATGGCAGATGTTGTGAGGGCTATTGTTACATCTCTGGTGCATAGACAGCGCTGTCTGACGTTCCCACTTATATGCTGGGCAGCTGTGCATTTCAAAGAACACAGCATATTTTGGCCTGCAGTGCAGTTCTCTCTCATGCCAGTGGGTGGCAAAGGATTTTGAGGGAATTCCACATGCAAATGCCACAAAGATGTAGACAAACACCTTCTATAATCTCTAGAATAGTGGTTTCTCATGGAACTGACCTGGGCTGCTGTAAACTCTGACATGTCCTCTGTACAAGAGGGTCTCAACTTTCCTGACACGAAGCTCAGCCCTTTTCATTTGGTAGGAAATTAATTAAAAAAGAATATACAATTTTTTCATTTTAAATATTTGTAGGGTAAAGAGTAAATTTGTTACTGGACAACAGGTCACAGGTGTTGATACTAATATCGACATGCAGCAGGCTGCTTACACTCCTATATTATTATTATTATTATATATTATATGGATAATTTTACCTACTGTGTATTTTACTAAGGCACCCCAATGTTCCCTGGTGCCTTTATTGCAGTGCACAGTGATAGCTTCTCTCAAAATCCAATTATCACTGCTTAGATTGACCAAACAAGTGAAATGTTGATCCTGTAGCAAAAGTAAAAAGATACCGGGCACCAGCTAGGTTGCAAATGCTAATTTATTTCATCCCATCCATAGACAGACACCAAAGATCAGGCAGTAGGTCTAGGATGAAATAAATTAGCATTTTCTACCTAGCTGGTGCCCGATACCTTTTTACTTTTGCTACACAATTGACGTCTTAAAACCGGAGGCACAGCGAGTTCATTCTAAGGACCCCCCAGAAGGTTGCCAGTGTAGCATTTAGTGCCGATCTTTTCTCTGTTTCTACAGTAATCAGTTAAAATGTTGATCCATTGTTATGGATACCTGCACACCCCTGGTCACTGGGATATGCCATATATACTTGCATATTAGCCGACCTGCATATAAGCCGACCCCTAACTTTTACCTGAAAAACCAGGAAAAAATGATTGACCCCCATATAAGCCGGAGGTAGGAAATGCTGGATTGGTGCAGGCCGCGTGATCCCCCAGTGTGTCCCAGTATAGCTAGTATAGTGCCAAGTATGGGTAGGTAGTGCCTCAGTATAGCTAGTAAAGTGCTCAGTATAGCTAGTATAGTGCCCAGTATAGTGCCCAGTATAGCTAGTAAAGTGCACATTATAGCTAGTATAGTGCCCAGTATAGCTAGTATAGTGCCTAGTATGGGTAGGTAGTGCCCCAGTATAGCTAGTATAGTGCCCAGTATAGCTAGTATAGTGCCCAGTATAGCTAGTATAGTGCCCAGTATAGCCAGTATAGTGCCCCAGTATAGCTAATAAAATGCCCAGTATAGCTAGTATAGTGCCCAGTATAGCTAGTAAAGTGCCCAGTATTGGTAGGTAGTGCCCCAGTATAGCTAGTAAAGTGTCCAGTATTGGTAGGTAGTGCCCCAGTATAGCTAGTATAGTGCCCCAGTATAGCTAGTAAAGTGCCCAGTATAGCTAGTAAAGTGCCCAGTATTGGTAGGTAGTGCACCAGTATAGCTAGTATAGTGCCCAGTATAGCTAGTAAAGTGCCCAGTATAGCTAGTATAGTGCCCAGTATAACTAGTATAGTGCCCAGTATAGCTAGTAAAGTGCCTCAGTATAGCTAGTATAGTGCCCAGTATAGGTAGGTAGTGTCCAGTATAGCACCCCCCTCCCCGCTCCCCCCGCGGCCGCCGCTGCTATTACCTGCTCAGCCAGCGGCCGCTTCCTCTAATCCAGGTTCCCCTCTCCATGCAGAAGTGTTTCACAGCAGCGCGCCCGGCGCTGCTGCAGGGACGAGGCAGGAGTCAGGAAAGTGTGCAGCTTCCTGTAGCGGCGATGTGTATCGCCGTTACCAGGGGAACCGCTCCTTCCTGCCTCCTGCCTCGTCACAGCAAACACTTACGCATGGAGAGGGGAACCCGGATTAGAGGAAGCGGCCGCTGGCTGAGCAGGTAATAGCAGCGGCGGCCGCGGGGAGAGCAGGGGGGGGGGGTGTTTGGGGGGACCGCGGACCACCGACTACCACGGACCAAGACTCGCATAAAAGCCGACCCCCCCAACTTTTGGCCCCCTTTCTGGGGGTCAAAAATTTGGCTTGAATGCGAGTATATACGGGAAGTGTATTGTATTAAAGGATCACTATCGTGAAAAATTGTAAGCCTGGAACATGTACACATAAAAAGTACATTTCTCCAAGAGTAAACCGAGTTATAAATTACTTTTCTCTTATGGTGCAGTAACTTACAGTAGTTAGTAAAAAAAAGGTTTAGGACTAGTCCATCTCCTCATGGGGATTCTCAGTATTTCCTATACTCTTTACAAAAAGCACTACCTAGATAGGCTCTATACCAAGATGTTGGGTGGACTCCCTAATCTTTTGCACACTATTTTGGCAGATGAACTGAGCAACTGCCATTCAGTAAGCGCTTTTGAGAATAAAGAAAGCTCTGAGAATCCCCCATGAAGAGATGGACTAGTCCAAAACTAGTCAGATTTTTGGTACCTACTGTAAGTGGTAGTAACATAGTAGAAAAGCACATTTTACTCTGGAACAAATGAACATTTTATATGTATGCTTAAACATGTATTTTAAATATCACAATTTTTTTTTGCGATAGTGGTCTTTTAAGTAATCTTGCATATATTTATTTATTTATTTAAGTATTTATATAGCGTTGTCATATTACGCAGCGCTGTACAGATTATATTGTCTTGTCACTAACTGTCCCTCAGAGGAGCTCACAATGTAATCCCTACTATAGTCATATGTCTATGTATGTATCGTGTAGTGCCTAGGTTCTCAACGTGTGGTACGCGTACCCCAGGGGGTACTTCTGATGGTTCCAGGGGGTACTCAGGCGTCATATACTTAACCAAGAAAAACAAATTTGGAGTTTTAGAAAATGATAAATCTTATTTAAACACCACCAAATTAGTATTTTAGCTAATTTAAAGCAATAGTAAATGCTTGGACATTTTTTAAAACTTTATCACATACTACAATTAAATATATATTTGTCAAGGGGTACTTATGATAATGTTTATTTTGCTAGGGGGTACTTGGTGAGTATAGGGCTTTAAAAGGGGTACATACCAATAACATGTTGAGAAACACTGGTGTAGTGCATGTATCATAGTCTAGGGCCAATTTAGGGGGGAGCCAATTAACTTATCTGTATGTTTTTGGGATGTGGGAGGAAACCTGATTTCCTGGAGGAAACCCATGCAGATATGGTGAGAACATACAAACTCCTTGCAGATGTTGACCTGGCTGGGATAAATTCAGGTAGGTCTACATGCAAGGCTAGGCTACATTGTCTCTGTGATTCAGCTGGCATCACTCACTGTAACAATAATATGCTTCGCCAAATGCCTTACCAATTACAGGACCTGTATGGTTGTATACAAATATCATATCTTTGTCTCCATGGAAATCATGGCTTACTCATTGTCTGGCTGTATCCAGGTATTGGCAAAGCAGTCTTATCTCTCTCTTACTCATTTCCATATGAGCCATGCTTTCTGCCAAACTCCATACCTTGCAATATGATTCAGCCTATATGAAAAGGCTCCATCAATGAAAGGAAAGCAGTAGAGAGATGTACGTGGAAGCTGCAGCGTTTTATTCTTTTTAGAAACTGTCAGTTTCCTGGCTGCCATGCTGATGTTTTGGCTTCAGCAGTGTCTGAGTCACACATCCACAACAAGCATGCAGCCAGAATCCCTGGTCTGTGCACTTGTTTGGGGTCAATGAACCAGAAAGTGTTAGAGACCGAGGAGCAGCACACCAGTCTAGCACACAGCATTTTTACGGGGATAAAGATGGCATCCTCCTTGTTCCTCCCACTACAAGTTTCTTTTAAAGAAAACCATTCACAGTCCTGTGCTGCACAAAATTGAACATATCATTCATGAAAAAGGGTATTCTATGTACAATGGATACACCAAACAGTCTTTCATCTACAAAGGGCCAGTATATAATAAAGTCCCCTACATTAAATAATGAGAATAGATTACATGCTTGAGACTAGCAATTACAAAGACCTGTCACTTGCCTAAAGAGCGTACAATCTAAATCCTATCATGTAGTGTTTTTACAAGTACAAGTGGTCCCCTACTTACAAACAGATTCAGTTTTAGAATATTGTTTGTAAGTTGAGTTATGTGTTATACAGTATATAGTGCAATATGGATAAATGATTACTTTCGGACAACTCTGGATTTGGAAATGCAGTATAGTATAAACAATGTTTTTACATTGTATTCAATGTGATTTTAATTTGTTTTAAAGTGCCTACAACAATAAAAGAGGAACTTTAAAGAGACTCCGTAACAAAAATTGCATCCTGTTTTTTATCATCCTACAAGTTCCAAAAGCTATTCTAATGTGTTCTGGCTAACTGCAGCACTTTCTACTATGACAGTCTCTGTAATAAATCAATGTATCTTTCCCCTGTCAGCAGGGGCGTAGCAATAGGGGGTGCAGAGGTAGCAACCGCATCGGGGCCCTTGGGCCAAAGGGGCCCCGAAGGGCCTTTCCTCAATTACAGTATTATCTCTCTTTTGGTCCTGTGATCATAATAATTACTTCTATAGATACTTTGAATAATGGTCATCATAAACCACCTTCTCCCCATCCCCTTCTTGCACCTCTGACACTGTAGTTGCCATTGGCAGGTTTTGGTGCGCCGTATCAATTGTTATGTATAGAGTGCTTGGGGGGCCCCAATGTAAAACTTGCATCGGGGCCTGCAGCTCCTTAGCTACGCCACTGCCTGTCAGACTTGTCGGCCTGTGTCTGGAAGGCTGCCAAGTTCTTCAGTGTTGTGGTTCTGCTATGAACTCACCTTTCCTGGCCCCTCTATGCACACTGCCTGTGTGTTATTTAGATAAGAGAGAAGAGAGAAGCTGCTCTAATCAGCTGGATAAATCTTCCTCTGAGCTGGCTGGGCTTTCACATAGTGAGGAATTACAAACAAGGGCAAAGCAGTTTGCAGGAAGAAAAGAGCAGCCTGAAACTTCAGTGCATGGGGGAAAGAAACACACAAATGATCTCTTGAGATTCAAAAGGAATGCTGTATACAGCCTGCTTATGTATGGATGTATTTTCTGTGTGTGGACATACTGTACATCAACCTACTTCCTGTTTTGGTGGCCATTTTGTTTGTTTACAAACAAACTTTTTAAAACTGTTTTTAACCACTTTTAATGCGGCGAGGAGCGGCGAAATTGTGACAGAGGGTAATAGGAGATGTCCCCTAAAGCACTGGTATGTTTACTTTTGAGCGATTTTAACAATACAGATTCTCTTTAACCAAGGATTGTTCTTCATTCCAATCAGTAGCTGATACCCTCTTTACCATGACAAATCTTTACCTTTTCTCAAATAGATCATCAAGGGGGTATGTATGGCTGATATTATGGTGAAACCCCTCCCACAGTGTGATGTCATGACCATGGTCCTGACGGTTTGGGGAGTCGGGACTGTGTAGAGTGACCATATTTTTGTGGGTCCAACCTGGGACGGGGAGGGGACGTGGGGGGGGGGGGGCGCCGCGTCGAAAAGTGGGGAGGACTGAGCGCGCAGCGGCGAAGACTGGGGGGGGGTTGCGCCGCGCCTAAAAAATGGGCGTGGCCATGACATTGTATGGGCGGAGCTAACGTAATGATGTAACAGCGAGGCATAAGAAAGCAGTGTTTACGCCATGATGTGGACAAACGAGACTTTGCATCATGGGTGTGCAGAAACTGTGTGATGCTAATAGTATACCGTAACCACAAAGCAGCAAACATAGCCATCTATGACCATTAAATAATAAATGTAGTAACAGTTTCCCCGGACACCAGAAAATAAACGCAATAGGCAACATGTCAGCACAAAATAACCGCAATGCGGGCAACATGTCAGTACAAAATAAACGCAATGCGGGCAACATGTCGGTACAAAATAAACGCAATGCGGGCAAACATTTCACCAGAAAAGAAACGCACTGCGGGCAAACATTTCGCTAGAAAAGAAACGCACTGCGGGCAAACATTTCGCTAGAAAAGAAACAATGCGGGCAAACATTTCACCAGAAAAGAAACGCACTGCGGGCAAACATTTCGCTAGAAAAGAAACAATGCGGGCAAACATTTCACCAGAAAAGAAACGCAATGCGGGCAAACATTTCGCTAGAAAAGAAACGCACTGCGGGCAAACATTTAGCTAGAAAAGAAACAATGCGGGCAAACATTTCACCAGAAAAGAAACGCAATGCGGGCAAACATTTCGCTAGAAAAGAAACAATGCGGGCAAACATTTCACCAGAAAAGAAACGCACTGCGGGCAAACATTTCGCTAGAAAAGAAACAATGCGGGCAAACATTTCACCAGAAAAGAAACGCACTACGGGCAAACATTTCGCTAGAAAAGAAACAATGCGGGCAAACATTTCACCAGAAAAGAAACGCAATGCGGGCAAACATTTCGCTAGAAAAGAAACGCACTGCGGGCAAACATTTCGCTAGAAAAGAAACAATGCGGGCAAACATTTCACCAGAAAAGAAACGCAATGCGGGCAAACATTTCGCTAGAAAAGAAACAATGCGGGCAAACATTTCACCAGAAAAGAAACGCAATGCGGGCAAACATTTCGCTACAAAAGAAACAATGCAGGCAAACATTTCCCCAGAAAAGAAACGCAATGCGGGCAAACATTTCACCAGAAAAGAAACAATGCGGGCAAACATTTTGCTAGAAAAGAAACAATGCGGGCAAACATTTCACCAGAAAAGAAACGCAATGCGGGCAAACATTTCGCTAGAAAAGAAACAATGCGGGCAAACATTTCGCTAGAAAAGAAACAATGCGGGCAAACATTTCGCTAGAAAAGAAACGCAATGCGGGCAAACATTTCGCTAGAAAAGAAACAATGCGGGCAAACATTTCACCAGAAAAGAAACAATGCGGGCAAACATTTCGCTAGAAAAGAAACAATGCGGGCAAACATTTTGCTAGAAAAGAAACGCAATGCGGGCAAACATTTCGCTAGAAAAGAAACAATGCGGGCAAACATTTCACCTGGAAAAGAAACCTAATGCGGGCAAACATTTCACCTGGAAAAGAAAGCATTTACTCACCTGGCAGAAGTGTCCAGCCTCTGGCGCGCTGCTCCGTCCCGGGACCGTCTTGTTCCTCCTGCTCTTCTCTCCCGCGCTGACAGGGCTACGGCAAGATGGCGCCCGAAGCCCTGTACTGGAGACACAAATAAGTCTCCAGTACAGGGCTTCGGCAGCCATCTTGCCGTAGCCCTGCTCGCCTGCCAGTGTCGGAAACAGACACCGGAAGAGGAGGCTGGAGCGGGGCTGCAGGCAATGAACTGGCACGGCGTCTATAGACGCCGCTGCCAGTTCATTGAGGAGAGAGTGGCCAGAGTCCCGAGGCCGGGACGTCCCGCTGCTGAAAGCGGGACGTTTCCCGGGACCTCATTAAGCCTGGGACAGCGGACCCCGAATCCGGGACGTGTCCCGGGCAATCCAGGACGTCTGGTCACTCTAGGACTGTGACTCTCTTTGCATTGTGGGAAATAACAGATTTTTCCAACTGCCAAGCAAGCAATATCTCCCTATATAAAAACAAGGAACACCAAGAGCCCCAATAGTGTAATATGTACTGGTAAATGGTTACTAGATAGAGTAAATATTAATACTCACAAACCAGGGTGGAACCATCTGAAAATGGCGCCTGAGAATAATAGCGCACGGTGTTGTCGCTAATCTGTTTGTCGCTTATCGCTATTTAACGTTAAAGCTTTATCGTTATTTAGCGTTAACACACAGAACCCTCTCTGTACCTATCCCTAACCCTTAAACTCCCCCAAATGGTGCCTAACCCTGACCACCCCCCTGATGGTGCCTAACCCTAACCACCCCCTTGTGGTGCCTAACCCTAAGAACCCCCTGGTGGTGCCTAACCCTAAGACCCCCTGGTGGTGCCTCACCCTAACCATCCCCCTGGTGGTGCCTAACCCTAACCACCCCCTGGTGGTGCCTAACTCTAACCACTCCCCTGGAGGTGCCTAACCCTAACCTTGACAGTGTTTCATTAAATCCATTCACCGTTTTGCAGTTAAATAACTTCTGCAGTTTGGCTTATGTAGGTTACAGTAGCTATTGATAAATAACGTTACTGTGCGCAATAACGTCTGCTGTTTGGCATATGATTGGCGCTATTGATAAATAACGTTACTGTGTGCCGTTTTTCTTCTTTTTTCCCTGTGCGCCATTATTATGCAGTACTAACAACAAATAGCGATAAGCGTATCTTTTTAATGCGGCGCCATTTTTATACATAGGCGCTGTGCGCCATTATTTACTGATCTGAACCAGGGTTACCATTAGGCAACCACTGTAAAGGCAGGTAGGGAGATTTTCCTGACCCCACTCAGGAATAAGAAGTCGTTCTCTGTAGATGAGAAAAAGGGGGTTCAACCCTCCACCCAGGGTGGACTCAATATTATGCAGGAGAACAGAGGCGCCAAAAGGATAAAAGGAAGCTAAATGAGCTTAAAAACCAAATTCTTGGTAAATAGAGGAGGTAGTGGTGGACTTACCTCCTCCAAGTAGACACACAATGACTGTAGTAAAGACAGTCAATATATTTTATTTATGAACTCCAAATATGCAACGCGTTTCGCTGGTTTGATCCCGTTTAATCAGGCAATAACAACGGAGCGATAGCATACGTGGTCAGTAGATGAGCCAGGCACCTCTGTCAGTATCTCCCTATATGCATAGCATACTCAGTAACGAACATTCCTTTCAGATCACCTGGCAGAACTGATTATGTGCACCAGTGATAAATCTCCAAATGTAAATCAGGGAGAGGAAAGATGACTGTAATCTATAAATGAATATTGTAAAATTACCAATTTTATTTATTATGTTATTTTCACTACAGTTACTCTTTAATCCTGTAACATGTAACAACAAAAATATGTAATAACAAAACAGTACTGTATGCTTTGTACATGGAGATGACTTTGTAGGTATGAAATGTAACTTGAGTCGTTCAAAATTAGGGGACTGTCTGTACTGTGTTTCCAAATGCAGTGCAGAGCAGCATGTTCTGTACTTCTATTTTGTTATTGGAAAGTGTGTGGTACACTTTCTGGTGCTGACTAATGGGGATCAGTGAAGCCTGCAGACTGCATTGAAGTGAGGCCGTGTCGCCACTAGGGTACCACGTCAGTTTCCAGGTCAGCACCCATCCATGCTGATGCAAAATTGCACCCCAGTATGGTACCAGATAACTAACACCCAAACCAAGTGATTAGACATCAGCTATGGTCTGTATAGGCAGACAGTTGGTTATTAATAGCTGATCGCTTATTTGAGATTTGGCAAAAAAAAAAATGACCTTTAAATCTGAAGGATAATTCCGCTTACTGGCAGCCATCCAAAAGTGCAATATAATATTTTGTGCACTGACCAAAGTCACGCAGTTAGTTTGTTCCATTATTTTACTTGTTGCCATGGTGATGGAAAATCTTAGGTAAGAAATACAATCTGTAAGACGTATAAAGATTAGGCTGTTTCTTCTAAAAATATACAGTGGACGGTGGAATCCGTGCCCCGAAGCTCCAGCAGTAAACATGCCAAGAAGGTCTGTATCGCCTTCAGCACTTCCCCATTACAAGCTGCGTGTTGAATGATATCATCTGATCAAGCTATGCAGCTTGACGTATATAGGACAGAGGAACCTCCTGTGTAAATGCTGTACATATTCTGTTCAGCGGAATGCCTGGGGGCAGCATGTAGCCCTCCGGTGGTACCTGACTGCCTTCATCACTAATGTCAATACAAAGTACCATTAACATTAAGCGTTACTCTCTCACTTCAAATATTCATGTGATGTTGGATATGGTAATGAAACCAGAGGCTGAAATAGCATGCTTCGTCATGTGCCACTTAATATGATATAAATCAATAATAATAACAATGTGCCTGGGCAGGGGCGGAACTAGAGGGGAGGGGAGCGGTTGCAGGGGGGCCATATCTGTGGGGGCTCCGATTACTAACCTTCCCTTCTTCTGATACAGGGGACTATACTTGAAATGAGGTGTGTTTGTGGCTTCACTTGTTATGGGTGATGGTCACACTTGTTATATGACCCTTTAGAGATGGCCACATGGCTGTAAAGGGCTCAAACGGAGGCAAGGGAAGGAAAGGGGTTTGAACATTTGGGGGTCCCATCAAAGTTTTGCTGGGGGGTCCTATAAATTCCTCGTACGCCACTGTCTGGGTATAGATTTTGGCACATTTTGCATATTACAGTATGACGTTGTCAGGTTTTTATTGCAACATGCTACTGCAGACACAGACATGTGTCCCCTACATACAGGAACTGTCAGAAAGAAATCAATTTATGATATGCTCCTGATAAGTCCCACCCAATCCTGCTAAGCCCCGCCTTCTTGTCTGTGTTGAAAGGATCAGCATTATCTCACACAACAAGGAATGCATGAAATGTCTGTGCTGAAGGTAATAACAGTTCATATGCTCCCCGTGCTGTGTGATGATTCGAAGGTCTCTATTTCCTGTTAAAGGAAGCAAACAGTCACAGTGATATGGAGGCTGCCATTTTTATTTTCTTTTGAAAATGCTGCCTTACTGATTATCATGCTAATCATCTGTGTAATCCTTTCTAGTTCATACAATATAAGATGTAGAAGATCAGCACAACAAACAAGGACATGTTTAGGAGTGTGTGAAGATCACAGCCTCCATATCGCCCTCACTATAGATTTTCTTTGAAGAGGAGCTGTCAGCAATACTATCTCAGAAAACAAAATAGCACTGTAACGATTGCGGGTTTTTAATTCCATGGTCAGCGCACAAGATGCGCGCTGACACAGCGGTAATCTTCCACAAGCGTATAATTAGATAGTACCCAGGTTAGGTGCAATGCACCGGTAGAGGGCAATTCCCACCAGCAGATGGAGCTGTGGAGAGCAGACGAGCACAGCCTCTGCACGGCCACAGATGCTCGATGGGAATTGTACAGATAAAGGCAAAGTAGGGCACGATAGCCCTCCAAAAGAGAGAGCACAGAGACAGACTAAATGTGTGTTCCCCAATCTAGTCGCCACCCAGCGACGGCGAACACACATTCGCAGAAACAAAGCGGGAACGCAATCGCAAGAGAGAGGCAATTGCCAGAAGTGACACGGGGCTGAACAGAACAGAGCACGAGAGTAGCAAAGGCACAGCAAACAACTAATCAGAAGGTAAAGAAAATAACAAACGCTAGCTAAACGCGAACACCGCACTCATTCGCAACAGCAAACGCGTTTCTGCACGATCACCGCGCGTTAGGCGCCCAGTGATAAGCGTACCACCCTAACTAACCAATGACAGACAAACACGAAATAGAGAACGCGAACGCTTGCTAAACGGTTACCTCACCGAGCCCACAGCAAGCGTTCGTATCAGACAAGACAGAGAGGAGGAGCGGCCAGCAGCAACCGCAGTTCTGGCCTACACTCCCAGACAGAGTTCAGAAGGTTCGCTGCTACCGCTAGAGCGAGTGCGATCCAGACAGACAAACAGATGGGGCTACCAGTAGCAACCGCTGCTCTGGTTAGCACCCCTGAGGCAGAATACAGAAGGAGGCACTGCCACTACCACTAGGGCGAGTGCAATCCAGACAGATGAACAGAAGGGGATACCAGTAGCAACCGCTGCTCTGGTTATCACCCCCAGACAGACAGAACGATTTCCTGTCGACCGCCGCTGGCGACAGGACAATCGCTGCAGAGAGACAACACAGACAAAACAGATAAAGCAACCTGACTGCACTAGAAGAATTACTCTAAGATAAACTTTGACAAACAGGGAGAACATGGTATTTATACTGCCAGCCTTCAAAGGAGGCAGCTAGGCAATCTGCATAACAAGTATATGCAAATTCCTCAGCAGCAGAGCAAGTCTGAAACTTGCAAAGTGAAGACAGGTCTCTTTTCCAGAGACCTGCAGCCCTCAGACTTAAGGAATAATCAAACAGCTGTCTGTCTGTGCAGACAGCTGAGCAGATCATTACAAGTACATATATAAGTAGATTAATACTTGCTCTACTTACATAACATATGTATTGCACTGTCCACGTTTTGATTTTAGTGGTTTTTCTGTAGTAAAAAAAAAAAAGAAAATCCTTCTTAGGATTCTCCATCTTAACTGTGTCTATTTTGAAGCCAATCCTGATGTCATTTCCACCCTTACACTCCTCTGCCTGATTGTGTATGCATTGCCTGCCCTCGTCCCAGTCTTCAGGCACTCCCACCCAGCTCTGCAATAGAAAGTGCATTGTCTAAGCAGGAGAAATATTGGCCAATCAGAGATAAACAGAGGTGTGGGAGGGGATAACAGGAGGGAAAGAGGCTTCAGCTAATCAGGCTGCAGTAGTTAAGTCTGAGGGGAAAGTAAAGCAGCAAAAAAAGACAACCCAGCATGCCCTGCAACTTACTTTTTGTGGCACATGTACCAAATAAGAACCACAGAAACTGGGGAATGTTGTTTTATGGATAAGAAAACTAAGAGTGATTTTTAACTTTTGGATTGCCTGGTTAGCATCCTTATTACTTATTTACCAGATAAAAAAAATTGATTTTTGATCTTATGCCCGACAGTTACACTTTAAAGTACTTGGCTTGAAGCCCCTCAGCAGCTGCTATCTGAAGCCGAGACCTTCAGAGTTGCAGGCTGTTTTCTCCTCATTGAGCTCTGTTTGCCATTGCAGTTTTCTTTAGGTCATATGATCAAGTTTTTCTGTTTCAGTATTTTTATTGGAAGTTATATTGTAGTATATACCACTTTATGTAAGAACATAAAGTGTTAATTATTAATTCCAAAGCCAGAAAATTACATATCTAATATTTGCTCAATGCATTATGATTACACAGTCTAACAAATTCGTATTATAAAGGAATGTTATAACCTTACAGAACATATTTGTGAACATCCAAGAAAAAAGAATTCTATGCAACAGAGTCAATGGCCTCAATTCACTAAGCTTATCTCCTGTCTTTAATAACTCTTCTAGAGTTGTTACCATGGTGATAAGGCATGTAGTATTCAGGAAACATTTTACCTCAGGCAAACCTAAAGTTAACTCTTCTGTCTTTAAGTTAACTCTTCAATCCTTAAAATAACTCCAGAGTTAAAGACAGGCTGTTTATTAACTGCATGTGAAAATAACTACAGAGGAGGTAAATTAACTACAGAGGAGGTAACTTAAGGAATGAAGAGATAAGATAACTCTCTCTTATGTGGAGGTAAGTTTTCTCTTGCCTTATTATCTCCAGCATGATCTTAGTGAATTGAGGCCAATGTCTTCTATATTATTATAATATAGCTCCAAAGAATAGCGCATGTGAGCATGTAGGCACTAGGAGTTTAGATGACAATAGAAACAGTTGCAGAAGGGCGAGAGGGCATTACAGTTAGAATTACGGCCTTAAAAGGAATCCGATGTGAGAGACATATAAAGGCTGCCATACTTCTTTCCATTTAAACAATACCAGCTCAGTAAAGCGGGATTGTCAGCCATAAAATCAATGTCCATGTACCCACTGCCCTGTGTTTATTATGTAGTCTACATGCAGTCTGCTTTGCAAGCATTCCAGTATAATCATAAATGTTTCTGTTGTAATGACTCTTATCTCAGTCAGCCTGGCTCTATTCTGGTACGGTATATTGCCGGGGATAGGGAAGCTTGTTATCTCCCCTCCCACATTCCTGCTCCTCACTGATTGGCTGAGGGCAGTACAGTGTGACAGGAAGCTGAGAAGAGAAATACACCTCACCCCCCTGCAGAAGCTGCTGAAATACAATCTATGCTGAGCTCCTATGTGTGTACAAAGCAAACTAGATATGACAGTGCATTTTCTAAGTGAAAAAAAAATAGTAAGGAAATTACATCAGGATTGGCTTCAGTCAGAAGCAGTAAAGGTGGAACATGCCTGGGACAGTTTTCTCTTTATTTACTATATAAAATTCACCAAAATCAAAACATGGACAGTACAATGCATATGTTATGTAAGTAGAACAAGTATTTAACTACTTTGATATGTGTTTTTTTTCCTTGGATAGTATGGCTGCCCCTGCTGCTTATAAGTTGTTTTTTTCTGAGTGTCTATGATCAAAAAAAATTTAAAACATGATTGGCACAAAATATGTAACATTGGAACATTTTGTTTCCTTAGCTGTTGGCTATCATTTATACCTTTGCCTAAAACTGTGCTTTAACTAATCATCTAACTTTTGTGTCTCCTTTTGCTTTAATACAGTTTTCCACTTGCAGCTTGACAGGGTATGATGTTCTATATTGTGATACTGGCAGTGCAGGGGTTACCCCACCAGTCATTGTGCCATCTCCATCACAACGGTGCATTGTATTCTGGGCCTGCCAGCTCCAGCACTGACTGAAGGGTACTTTTCATTTGTAATGGAAAATGTTGCTGGCATTTTCTGCTATGCAGTGCGGGCCAGATGCTTTCACATAGAGGTTCATTAGAATTCGGGATTACGGCGCTCCGCTTTCTTACAGCGAGTGGCGGCTGAATGTTCCCCTGACAGCCTTTGCCTGCCATTCATCTGCTCATTGTTCATGTAGTTTATAGAAATCTGCTCTACTCATAAAGCAGAATATTGTTCTAAAATGCGGCTGGGGAGTGATCACTAAATAGAAACCATTGTTGGGTTTCTTCAATACAGCTGTGTAAAGAATGGTGACAGGCAAAGCACAGCAACCCAGTAGTGACCACTCAGATTGGGGAGAGATGTATTCTGATTGGCAGCTGAGCCTAGTCATTTGGAGCACAGCAATCCAACTGATGCTTTAACCACTTCAGTGTTACCGAGTATCCAGATAGCTCATGGTGACTCCAAACCACTAGGATACTACAGTATATGGGACCAAAAAGCCATCTTACTAAAAAAGCCAATGATGAATATATGAATTGCCTATGAACAGAAGGTATTTGTAAGTATTCAGCTTTAAAGCAAACCGGAAGTAAGAAATTCACTTTGGGTTTTGATGCGTACTAAAGAAGAAGGAGGGCTCTGGATAGAGTTTTCCCATTTCTCTGTCCAACCTGTCTTTCTTCTGCTGTAAACAATAAATCTGTTTGCTTGAACAGCTCTTTGGAACTACTCATGTCCCGGAGTAGCTCCATGGATAGGTGCTTTGCTACTTTGCTCATCCTCTGAAATACTCGGGAACATGAGTAAATCTGAAGAGCTGTTCGACCTAGCAGGAACAGGTTTACCGGTAAGCTGTAGAGGAATGATGAGCCAGATGGAGGAGCGAGAAGGCTGTATACCAGGGGTGCTCAAACTTTTTAGCTTAAGGACCAGTGGCGTAGCTAAGGAGCTGTGGGCCCCGATGCAAGTTTTACAATGGGGCCCCCCAAGCACTCTATACACAACAATTGATATGGTGCACCAAAACCTGCCAATGGCAACTACAGTGTCAGAGGTGCAAGAAGGGGATGGGGAACAGTTTGTTAATGATTGCCACAATTCAAAGTATCTATAGAAGTGATTATTATGAGCACAGGACCAATAGAGAGCTAGTACTGTAGTTGAGGGAGGGCACTTCAGGGCCCCTCTGGCCCAAGGGTCCGATGCGGTTGCTACTGCTGCACCCCCTATTGCTACGTCCCTGCCAAGGACCACATAACCATTCTTGAGATTGCAAGGAGGGGGGACAAACTAGTGAAATTAAAGAGAATTTGTAAGGAAGAAAAGGGCCCCTATGGGCTACTTACCTCAGGAGGGGAAAGCCTTTGGATCCTAATGAAGCTTCCCCCGTCCTCCTCCGTCCCAGCGCTGTCAGCTGCTGAAAATACGCCAAAAAGCTTGTGGGCAGTGCTGGGCTCTGGGATCATAACAATTCTGTGTGAGCCTCGTGCAGGTGCAGTAGCGGCTTTCCTTTGGGCTTAGGCGTACATAGCCGAGCCTGATCGGCTTTGCTCTACTGTGCAGGTGCGCAGTGTCAGGGGCTGCCAGCGCTGGGACGGAGGTATAAGTACCCCCCAGGGACTCTTTTTTTTCTTACAGATTCTCTTTAAACATAATGTTTGCTATGGATGAAATTAACCACTGACTGTGGAGGAAAGACAGCTGTGGACTTGTGTGGCGAGGACCCAGGGAACGCCACTTGCCCATTCATATCACCGAGCGTCACACCGGCCCCACATGGGGCATCATGGTTTGGGGTGGATGGTTCAGATGCACACAGGTGCAACCGCTGGTGGTGGCACACGTACATATTTATATGCTCACCTATATACACAAACACGTATACACATTCCTTTAACAAATGGTACTATTGTTTTGGGCAGAGCAGTTTCAGCACTAGAAATGCTTGTCTGCTAGCTGGTATGCAAGTACACCTTCAATGCCAAAATGAACAAGGCACTGATGCCTAAACCACATGTGATATGTTGGCACACTGTTATCCCATCTGAAAAACGAATTAGTCACACCCTTGCTTGGCATGTGGCAAAGCAACTCCTTAAAGAGACTCTGTAACAAATTGTTTATCTTTATTTCTTCTATGCTATAAGTTCCTATGCCTTTTCTAATGTGGTCTGGCTTACTGCAGCTTTTCCTAATTGCACAGTAGCTGTGTTATCTCTGTTATATGATCTAATCTTCTCTCTATAGTCGGCACAGTCAGGCTGAGGCAGTCAGACTGGAATGTGCAGGGCTGCTTGTGATTAGCTAGAAGCTGTACACACCCCCTGCAGGCTCTGTGTGACTAACACACTCTGCTTAGCTGAGCCTATTAGAAGCTGGTTAGTTTGTTTGTAAACACTGCCTAAAACTGGCAATTACAAGCCAGGTTTGCAGCAGAGAATGGCAGAAACAGCACAGAGGGGACCAGGAGCACATAATGAATAGAATGGTATGCTTTTTATTGTAAGAATTTCAGAGTACAGATTCTCTTTAACTCTGAACTTCAACTTAATGCTGTTTAGCCTGACCATAAACCCTAACTGTACTTACACACATATAACATTGATTAATTTCCCTGACCCTTAAAGCACCTAGTATATTGTGATAATTAAAACTGCTCACGGACACAAATATTATTGCATTTAAACAAAAGTATGAAGTAATATAAAGGATGATAGCACCAAAATATAAAAAATAAAAACCCCTTGTACTGAAATGTTTGCTGATTTGGTTACTGAATTGCTGAGCCTTGAGCCTCCTGGTAGAGAACAGCAATCTAAACTAAGAGCAGTATAGTTCTTATCACTGGCATAACCACTGAGGAGCAACAGCTGCCAGGTGCCCAATGCCTGAGGAGACCCTTGACTCCAATATAGGGTCCCCCCAGCTGTCTTCTCCTAGTAGTGACTGTTGCTCTTGCCCATTGCATAGTAGCACAGAGATTGGCAATGCAGCAGTGTATTATGTCCCCCACGTTGGGTCAGAACCATTTTACTCTTCCCTAAAACTGCTGGTCTTGCTCATCTCCATACTGGCCTTCTCACATGCTGCTTTAAGCCATGCATCATTCAAGAAGATTGGACAGTAGTGGTGTTTGAGATTGGTGTCTGCAGAGAAGAGGTGGATGATATGTACCCAACACTGGAGAAGGTAATACACTTCTCCACTGCTCACCACTGCTCTGTCCTGCAATATAGGGGGTGGCAATAGAGCATTGTGGTGGCTATACTGTCATAGAGAGGTGGAAGGTTGCCACAGAGTCCAGACATGTATGGGAAGGGGGGGGGGGGGCATTGTGGCTTGGAAGCTGCACAGTTACTGGGGGAAGGATTGATATGGAGGTACATTGTGGGGCATGCTTACTTGGAGGGGGCACAGTCGTAGAGGATAAGGTGGTAATATGGAGGCGGCAACAGACAATGGCTGGCTGAATACCAGTTGGCTGTAATGGATTCTTTTCAGCCTGTTGCTATTACCTTACTCTGCAGAATTAGAGCCCCTCACCCATTTCTCTTGGCAGTATAGTAAATGCTGATTGGCTGGACCAAGTGTTCATGTCTGACATCACTGGGAAGACTATATACAGGAGTTGGATTGTGGTTTTCACTATTTTCTGAAATTACTAAACAAATCAGTAAAGCAAACTTGAACTTAACTTCATTCACTTACAGTAAATTCATCTCTTCCTCGATGGACATACCTAAATAACATTGTTTTAATAGGGAAGAGTGGCATCTCACCTTGGTGGCCAGAGCTGCACAATGTGCTGTCTCGCTCTTAAAGTTGCTGCCGTATTGCTTCCTGCAAATTCTGAAAATGGCATTTTCTTAACTAATGGTTTTAACATTTTTTTATATCTCCTGTCTCTTCCCCCAATAAACCTAACACTTTGGTTCCAATTGTTGTTGCGACTGCTCCTTCCAAAACCCCTTACTGAATACCAAGAACTCTGCTTTGCGAAAATGAAGCTGAGGCCCATGGCCATAACAACCATGTTTCCAGTCAGATTTAGTGGGGAGGAGGAAGTGGGCGAGTGGTACAAATGACATGAATGACACAGATGAAGTTCTAAAGGCTGTGTTGCAGTGATGACGCACTGGCATGCTTTCTTGAGCCAACAGAGAACTTCAAGGAAGTCCCAGTACGAAGTCAACCTTTGTAACTTAAACTTAGACGACTTCCTTGCATTCTAGGGAGCGTCATATGAAATGTGTATTGGAAGAGGTTTACAGATGCTGGAGAGCACATAGATTAAACATTGTTCAGTGATAGATGGGGTCAGAGGGCTGTATGTAGACATCAGTAGGGGTGGTGTGAAGTGAATTTTCTATCATTTCAGTTGTTGTTATTTCACATGCCTGGATGTGCCAGGAATATAGAAATAACAGTACATTGAAAACATTTAAAAAAAAGTTAAAATACAAAATCACACCCTTACAAAATGTATAGAAAATACAGTATAATATGACAACATTTAATTGTCTGAATGCTTATAAAACAACTCCTTTCTCACCAAAAACTGGTGGAAGTGTCTCCAAGTATTGAATTTTCTCTTCTCGATTTATCCTATGAGGTTCTCTTTTTTTCAGTCCACCAATTGCATTCCAGTCCTCCTTGTGGTGTCCACTCCTCTGGGACCAGCGATGCACAGCAATTCAGTAGTGATCGCGATTAGCGTGTATAGAACCACTAATCGCGATCGCTCCCAAAACGCTACTTCATCCAGTTATTTTTTTGCATTTAACGCAGAAAAATCACTCCCACAAAACGATTTTTTTGCGATTCTAGGTGTGAACGGGGCCTCAAAGGGCCCTTAGGGTTCAGGTAGTTAACATGAGCAAAGTCCCCCATACATATGGCAATTGCTCTCGCTGCAGAATTATTAGGCAAATTAGTATTTTGACCACATCATCCTCTTTATGCATGTTGTCTTACTCCAAGCTGTATAGGCTCAAAAGCCTACTACCAATTAAGCATATTAGGTGATGTGCATCTCTGTAATGAGAAGGGGTGTGGTCTAATGACATCAACACCCTATATCAGGTGTGCATAATTATTAGGCAACTTCCTTTCCTTTGGCAAAATGGGTCAAAAGAAGGACTTGACAGGCTCAGAAAAGTCAAAAATAGTAAGATATCTTGCAGAGGGATGCAGCATTCTTAAAATTGCAAAGCTTCTGAAGCGTGACCTTTGCTTGTTATTTACTCTATGTAAGTGGATCAGGCCCTATTTGTATACAGATTGAGTTTCACTTTGAACCATGCAGACTGTGCGGTAGAAGAGGCAGAGGGAATAGTGATTCGGTCGGGTGACAAGGGGGGAAATGTGGTCCTATGGACCAAGGAAGCCTATTTTGAGGAGGCAAATCGACAATTGATGGATGAGAATACTTTTGTATGGTTGCGCTCAAATCGTTTTGAAAGGATCGTCGCGAGTGTTAACAGTTTGGTCGATGAGGCAGGTGAAGAGGTGGTTTTAAATCGTGATGAGAGGGAGTATTTGAGGGTATGTACTTTTTGCACCCCTATACTTTACCTGATCCCAAAGATCCACAAAAATGTAAATCACGCACCAGGCAGACCTATCGTTAGTGCCATTGAGAGTCCAACAGAAAGATTGGGTAAATGGGTCGATGCCAAGTTGCGTGATATCGTGGCCTCGTTACCGTTGTTTGTCCTTGATACTAGTGACGTATTGCGAAACCTTGACAATGTTATCATTGAGCCAGGTGAAATCTTAGTGGGGATCGACGTGGAGAGTCTCCACACGTCGATCCCCCATGAGGTGGGTATTGGGGCGTTGGTCAGTCAGTTTGTCAGTACGGCGATGAGATTTATTCTGGAGCACAATTGTTTCGCGTTCGGAGGTTTTTTACTATAGGCAGGTGCGGGGCACGTCCATGGGAGCTGCCTGCGCACCTGCCTATGCCTGCCTACATTTAGGTATGTGGGAGCGCAGCGATGTGTACCCCATGGATATGTTTGAAAAGCATGTCCAGGTCTGGCTCAGATACATGGATAATGTGCTGGTGGTGTGGAGGGGTAGTGAAAAGGCCTTGGGGGAATTCATAACAATCCTGAATTGCAATCAATGCAATATACTTTTAATTTATGTTTCAAGCAATGAGGGTATTTCTTTCCTGGATTTGTGGGTGTGGATGGAGGGAGGAAGCCTGTTGACCATGACCTTCCGCAAGCCCACTGCCGGGAATACCCTCCTCCACACCACCAGTCATCACCCCTATAGTCTAAAAAATGGGATCCCAACGGGCCAGTTTATGCGAATTCGTCGCAACTGCTCGCGTGAGACCGATTTTGAATCTGAGGTGCACGAGATGTACGGCCGATTCCGACAGCGTGGTTATAGGCACGAGACATTGTGCTCCAGTTACCAAAAGGCTGTTGATGTCCTACGCCGTGATCTTTCGGGGGCTAGACCTAAGAAGCCTAAAAGGGGAGATATGCTGCGATTTATTAGCCCATTTAATTCCCAATGGTCAAAAATTAGGGAAGTACTCACCCGACATTGGTCAGTCTTAATGACGGACCCTAAAATTACAACTATAGTTGTAGTTAGAGTTGTAGTTAGAGACCCATGATGGTTGCACGCAGGGCCCCAAGCCTCCGGGATATGCTAGTGCACTCCCAGGTTCCGCCAAGTAATAGCTCTATGTGGTTAGGACGAAAGCCACCGTGCGGTATGTTTAGGTGTGGAAGGTGTTCTGTATGTGAGTTGGCTGTGGTGTCAAAATGTTTCACCAATTCTGCAGGGGACAAAGAATGGCAGATCAGAAGTTTAATAAACTGTAACTCTGAGTGGACAGTGTATAAACTTATCTGCCCGTGTCCAAAGACATATATGGGGATGACAGCCAGAGCCCTTAAAAAGCGCATTGGTGAACATTTGAGTGACATTCGTGCTGGGATTCAGAAAAATGGGGAATACAGGAGTGGAGTGGCAGAACACTTTGGGGAGGCACATGGGGGTACCCCTGCTGGATTGAAGTTCAGAGGAATTTATAGACTTCCAGACTGTGGGAAGGGTGGTGACAGGGAGAAGGCACTCCTGCAGAGGGAAACGAAATGAATCTATACTTTAAATTCCCTGGAACCCTTGGGCCTAAATAGCGATTTGGACTTTGCTCCATTTTTGTAAATCACGTGGCATTCCGCTTTAAATATGTGAAGCCTTCCTTTGGTGGCTGATGCCTAAAAAATAAATAAATGTGTGCCTACTTTCCTGGTGCTTTCAGGATTCAGACAGCCTTCACTTAAGGTCCTCACCTAAATACAACCTGCTTGAAGCGAGGTGATTGTTGTGTATTGAATGATGAAACATCCTCTGTGTATGGACTATATTAAGTCTGATGGTGCGTTGCCCTGTTTACAGGGGTTAAACAGTGAGGGACGGAGCTCAAAGGTCCATGAGCATTGTGGTTGGATGAGCCAATGGGGCAGGCTGATAGAGAATAGGTCTTGGGGAGATCGTACAGTAAACTCTGCCCCACTTCCGGGTTGTCCAAGTGACATCAACACCCCCGCAAGCACACCCAGCTGAAGCTCACGGAGGGCGGGCGCAACGCGTCGGTGGGCAGGGCTACACCCCGTGAGGTCCTGTGGAGCGCTCTGTAACTGCGGTCAGGTGACCCTCCATCGCAGTGGATAGCGTGCACGCCAACGGCTTCTGGATACAACGCAAGTTGGGAGAAGCAACGTTTATACTGAGGCATCTAACCAGGCGGGTGAGTTTTGGGCAGCAGATGTGCCTGTGTCTACAGGCGAAGATTACAACTGCAGTGAATATCCACTCAACGCCCTTTGGGTTGGTGAGATTAACCACTGTATTCTGATGGTCAGTAAGCTCCTATACTGCAGCCGCATCATAGCTTATGTGCTACCTTCCCCCTGTCACCACAAAGACGCCGGAGTTTTGTGTGGTTGCCGGTACCGGTTCAGGGTGATTGTGTGTGTCATATTTGTGTGATGTATGGAGTGGAGCGCTCCACTGGTGTCTTTTAAATGGTTTTATATTTTGACTCACTTTCTTACAAGATCCCTAATAAAGATTGCTTTTTCATTTTTGCATATCCTTTAAGTGATGACGAATTTTTTCGGTTTTATGTACTTGACAATAACCTGAGGTTAATATTAGATGCATCTCCATCAAAGTGTCACATCCTATGATGACTAATACACACGGGTTGGGTAATAAATATTGACCTGATATGAGGCTGCTGCAAATGAGGAAGAAACAGTGCAGGAATAGTGAAAACCAACCATGGAATACATGCAATTTATCTTGCAGCTATTCTATATATTTTGAGGTCCAAAGCAAACTTGCCCAAATCCTAGATTGAGTACATGATAAAAAATACATAGCTGGAGATAAATTTCAGTGGAAACTGTATGTCAAAATCATCACTGGTTCAGGGAGCTTCCATTTTTGTTAAGGAAGGTACTTATTACATTAATGGACCAATAGAAAGACTTTCGAAGAGAAACAAATGAGGCTAACCTGCACATTTAGAATACTTCAAATGCTGTCTATATCACTAAAATCGGGTATTGGTATGTGAAGGCTGTTGGACGTGATGATCTCAGCAGGGTATTTTGCGGTGAGAGATTAAATTCTAGGAACCTGGTAGTGGATCCCCTGATTTCTAAAACACATCCTTAACTTCCATACCTAGTTTTATAGTATCCTTGTCCTCACTCTGTTTATATGTTAATATTCTCCTCTCCATTGTCTAAAGATTGCCAAATAATTCCAATACCTTTGCAGATGGCTGGCCAGTAAGCACTTATATACTCAGCCTGTCAACTGCAGATCAACACCTGTTTTTCCATACACTGCTGGCTGGTTGCCGCTAAAGTCAGGACACAGCCAATAAGGACAAGGAGTCCTTGTGTAAGACTCCATAGTGCTCCAGGGTGGCCTGCTACTGAGTGTTCCCTAAGTGGCTGCAGTTCTTTGAGTCTGTCAGGAGAAAAGTGCTCTACAAATGTTAGCATTTCAGATTTCAAGATCATAGGTCAACCTACTGCTTTAGCTCTAACTGTACATAGGACACATCAAACAGTGAGCACCCTTAATTCCAATATAATAGGGACCACGTATGCCAAGTTTGCTACCGTAAAGATAAGGGTAATGAGCAAGGAGGCATCTTCATTGCAGGGCCAATCCAATTCAATCTGTCCACTCTTTTTCATCTTTTTTTGAGCGCTGTTGGGAGAATAGCTTGAGGGATCCCTTTACAAATATACAGTACAGTCCAACTATAAATTAGATAATTGGTAACATCTGTTTGAAATATGTATGTGGCATTGAATCTTTAAGCTAAACTCAGAATCTCATCTCCGTTCTAAAAGATTAGCCATAGCAGGATAACTTTTGTGTACAAAAATTACAATTTATGGAAATCCTAAAACAAAACCCGAACGTTTCGAACTTGGTTTCACTTTGTAGAGTGCACTGAAAGGGTTAAGCCTCAGTGTCTACTGTATGGTGGAGAGAACCCCTGGCAGCAGTGTTATCTGGAATAAAGAATTTTCATTGTGTGCTGTGCGAGAGTTCCATTCCAATTTAAGGTGGCTATACACTGGATGATTTTTCCAGTCATATCTGCTAGAAATCGCTGCCCCAACATGGCCTGATCGATTATCAGATCAATTTTTTTGGGTCAAAATTAATTGAATTGATCAATTGTACCAGACAGAATATATTGCTTGGCTTGTGCAGATCGACGGCCCTTAGCATTGCATTAACATGATGAGAAGATACCTTAACATTTTTGACCCATGTAAAAAAACACATTAAGTTAATTGCCATCATCACTCAAATCTGAGGAGGAGATCATCCCGCATCTGGAACTACATCACTGAGAACACTCACACGCTTTGGAAAGCTGGATAGAGGTCACATGATCCTTATTTCTGGGTTAAAATGTACATGAACTGTATTCATTTTCTCACACATTGTTTCCCTTGTGCGGGGGACAGAGGTATGCAGGTGTTCAAATAGGAGGATGCTTCAGCATGCCTTGACCCTGACAAATACAGGATTAGAACCAAGCAAAAGATATTTTTCTATGTAGTCCCCTGGAATTCTAAAGCGTGTATCCAATTTGTGTTCCAACTGGTCTATTCCTGTACAGAAACATGTAACTGTGCCTCTACATCATCTATCACCGTGAAATCAATGTCAAATCTCTTTCCCTGTAGATGCGGATGTTGTTTCAATCTATAGAATAGGTAGGAGTCCCTGGGGGCCAAGTCTGGAGAGTAGGATGGGTGGTCATTCAGTGTGAATGATGCCTAAAGAATAGCAGCAACTTGAGATCTGTGTGGCATAGCACTACCTTTCTGTAATGTTCCATGCAATGTATTTTTTTATAGCCTGAAAACTGATGGAGTATGGTTGTCTTAATCCTCCTACACAAGCTGGATGAGGGGGCCTGATGTGTTGCTGAGAGATCCAGTGTGCCAAGCCCATTATTCCTTTATTCAGCCTGCCCACTTGAAGACACTTGTCATGTACTGCAGCTTTGTCCCTCATCCCGCTCCATAGAAACATGTCTATATAGACCTTGAATTGGCATGTTTAAGGGATCATGTCCCAATCTGGTAACAGTATGTGGAGTGTGTTATGCGTTGCCCAGAGATCTCTGTGTGGGATGATCGGATCATCTTAGCCGAGTGCAGGCCAAGCCCATTTTTGTGTTCCTGTGTTGTTTGCACTGCTAATTACGTCTGATTGTCTATGACTGATCTGCTTGCTCACACCAGGGTAGTGGCTAGTCTGCAATGGGCCTATTATTATATAAGTCTGGACCTGCTTTTTGGACAATAGCACGCTGCACATTAGTGAACACTGTCCGTGTGTTTTCTCTCCACTGTTGGGCGCTCCTCCCTGTCTCTTCTCTCCTGGCTACCCTGTGTCCTATGACAAATGCTAGAGGTTCCAAACACTAGGGGCACCGTGGCACATACCTTAATCTGTCCTCAAGAGGCCTCTAGTGTTTGTGATGTGACACAGTCAGACACCTCAAAGAGAGAAGAGACAGGGAGGAGCATCCGTCAGGTAAGTGTAAGCTTCGCTGCATACACTGCATGTTGCTCTACGTGAAATTGAGTGCCACTAGCCCCCCACCTGCTGGCAATCTAGCAAAATCTTCCATCCAACACGAATGGGTTGATTTCGGACTAAATCCTGTGCTGCATCAATTTCTAACAGATTCGATGAAATAATTGAATTGGCCGCCTATTGATGAGAAAAATAGACCAGTGTATGGTCACCTTTAGTGTGAAAACAGGGAGCCTAAGTCTAAGTTCACACTTCTATGTGTAGAAATCGCACACGGTTTCTCAGAGACTACGGGATTCGTATTCAAAAATACAATTGCGATCGGCTACAATGTTAAATATATATGTATATATATATTATATATTTAGAGAGAGAATGTATGTGGGGTCCACAAAACTGCAGAAATTAGTCGCACATGCAATGCGAAGGAAAAATGCACGTAGTGTGTACTGCTGTGACCCACCCATTGATTTACAATGGATGTGCATTGTGCATTGATTTGCCTTAGTTCACGCTCTTGTTGCGGAGAAAAACATGGGTGATCTTGGCCAACTGTGAACCTCGCCCAACAGTGGTGAGAAAACTGTGGCGACAGTGTGACCAGGCCAGTGGTTTCTATGGAGGAAAGAGATGATTGATGAACCAACATTATATCGTTCGGATATAATTTTAAGTGTGCCAGATCAGCTGTGCCTCCAGATTTTCCCTGTGGATATTAAATCTAAGATAATAATCATCTTTAATCACAGAAGCAAACGAGATACAGTATATCCATTATCATCCTTCAAAACATTATATTTATTGCCAATGTACTGGTGTGCTTTAAAAGATAAGCAGCCTTAGCTGGTGTGAAGACCAGTACGGCAGTGACCCAGAAAGACTGATATTTCCTCACTGCCATACAGAATCCCCTGTCAGGTGTACTGTAACTTATCCACTGTGGAGCAACGGCCTGATTTACAGCCGTTACAGAACTCTGGTCAGCAATCAATCTTCAGCTTACAGCATTCTGTCTTCCCTGTATTGTCAGCAGCTGCTCTATCAGGATGAATAACCCGCCAGCTAGAACCATTCTGATTTGTTTTATCGGAGAGTCTCAGACACTCAGAACGAAGCCCGAGCTGCACCATATCTCAGCAGTGAAACATACAGGGCATATATGTGGAAGCCTTTTTTAATCTGCTTTTTGGCTCTTTCTTTTGGGCAAAGATAAGAACGTTAGGAAAATTATTTGCAAAATGATTATCGCTGTTCTGTTTGGGAGCCGTTTTATGCTGGAAATACACGGCTCGATTCTGAGCCTTTTAGATGGCTCGATAGATAATTTCTGACATGTCCAATCTCCGTCCGATCGTTTCGCCGCTCGATTCTGCATTGAGGACAATGGAAAAAGAAAAGAAAAACGAGCAGAAGATAAGAGAATCGCCTGCGGAATCGAGCGGGGAATCGATCCAAGTGGCAACAGGAGAACCAAGTGGCAAAATCTAGCCGTGTATGCCCAGCATTAGACTTACTGCATTGCGTTGTGCTACTCTCTTTTACCACAGCCATTACAGTCAGTGTAACATGACACACTGCCTGAGATACAACGCACTGTGAATGAAGTTTTCCACATAACCCAGAAGCTGCAGTGCATTACCGGTAGGACTTCTGCGGTAATCCCGGATGAGCACCGGAAGTGCTTTTTTTCCCTTTAGGTCGCACCATGGCTATAACGCATGGTGCAACTTTTCAGCTTTGGTGTGGTGTAATTGTTATAAATCACACCACACCAAGTGTAAAAGGACCCTAAAGGTGATCTGTTGATTTAAAAGATAAAGAAGCTGTTAACGTTGATGAGGTAAATCAACCTAAAATGTACCAATCAATTTCCAGAATTTTTAAAATCTATTTTCAAGCTCCATGTATTTGATATATAAAATTTGCATAATCCTGCATCAGCTCAGAGTTATTTGCATCTCATTAACCACCACTACCTTTTAGCCTACTTTCATACTGGAGAGCATTGCGATCCCTGGAAAAACAGGATTGCAACGCAATGGGGTGGAAAAGTTGAATTGCATGTTATGCGACAGTGAGGCATATTTTATAAATCCAATCAATAAATAAAATAATACAGTACATACAAAGAATGCTTCACTGCTACTGTTAACACACACATTATGTTGCACTGCACTGCATCCATAGCTGATGGCAACAGATCCGTTGCACCGCACTGCTAACCTGCCGATGTGAATGAGTTCTTTGACATTAACTCAACTCGCCATGTTTGTATGAGGAGGAATGCTGCCTATGACCCCAAGAACACCATCCCCACCATCAAACATGCAGGTGAACACATTATGCTTTGAGGTGTTTTTCTGCTAAGGGTATAGGACACCTTCACTGGGGACCTTAACATTTTGGGTGATCACCTCCTTTCTTCTTCCATGGCATTAAAAATGAGTCATGGATGGGTATTCCAGCATGACAATGTCCCAAAACACACAGCCAAGGCAACAAAGGAGTGACTGAAGATGAAGCACATGAAGGTGTTGGAGTGGCCTAGCCAGTCTCCAGATCTTTATCCAATAAATCTGTGGAGGGAGCTGAAGGTTCAAGTTGGCAAACATCTGGCTCAAAACCTTACTGAGTTTGAGAGGATCTGCAAAGAGGGGTGACCAAAAATTCCTCCTGAGATGTGCGCAAACCTGTTGGCCAACTACAAGAACGTCTGACCTCTGTGATTGCCAACATAGGTGTTGCCACCAAATACTAAGTCATCTTTTTACAGAGAATTAAATTCTTATTTCACTCATTACAATTTCACATCAAGCTTTGACTTTATGGCTCTGGGTTTTTGAGGCTTCTTTGTTGTTATTCTGTCTCAGCAGGGGATCAGATATTTCTTTCCCTCACTGTAGGAGGCTTAAAAGATACTCAAGTCAAACTTCAATCATGTTCTTTTACTTACCTGGGGCTTCTTCCAACCCCCGTAGGCTTGTAGGTCCTTTTGCTGTCCTCCTAGTCCTCTTTTTCAACCTTGTAAGCCTGCAGGGGCTGACAAAAGCCCCAGGTAAGTAAGAATGCCTCGGGTATCCTTTAAGAGTTCCTTTGTTGTGGGTGTGGCTTATTTGGCTCCAGTGTTGTAGATCTGGAAAGCTTGGTATATTACTTTCCCACCTCAGTAAGACTCCTGCAGTGAGAGAGTTAGGTTGTAAAGAAAACTATTTGTGAATGGGAACAAATCCCAAATGGCGTAATGTCTAATTTACTGTAAAATATTCATCTTTAGCCTGCTGCTGCTGTGACATCACAACCCTGCATGTGCAAAGCTTTCATTTCAGGAAAAACCTTGTCAAGATTTAGGCCACTGTACTTCCATCTTTCCAATAACTCCATTCTAAGAAATTCTCTATTGTGTAGCTGCATTAAAATGTCATTGTGCAGCATATAAATTGTATGAGCTGCTGATTGCTAGCACATGTATACAGTTTTTCTGTACAGAAATAGACATGACATAGTGGACGTTTTCTATGTTGCGAAGTTGATTCCACCCAAATAAAATCTTGTTGCTAGAAAGTGAAAACAGCTATATTTAGCCCTGAAAAGAATGAATTAGCAAATTACTTTTTGTAAAATAAAAAAAAATCTTAATTTGACAATTATCGCAATAGCTTTGTAAGCTGACCACCTGGGTGTAAGTGATCCTGCCTGATATATCCATACCCAGTCCTGCAAAATAACTGTCTTGCTTGAGTAATTGTAACGATCTGCTAGTGTGTGAGCACTAGCAGACAGACTATATCAGACGTTCCCTCAACGGGAATTGTCTACAGACAGTGTCAGTAGAAGGCAGCACTAACACTGAGTACAGATAATAAGAATGGTCAGGCAATCAGGGTCGGTAACAGATCTGACAGATACGGTACAAAATCGGCAGGCAAATACAAAGTAGTAAACAGGCAGAGGTCGGCAACAATCAGATGTGCCAAGGTACAGAATCGGCAGGCAAGAGCTAAGTGAGTGTTCAGGCAGAGGTCGGCAACAGATCAGATTGGCAAAGGTACGGAATCAATAGGCAAGGAGTAGTCAGAGAAACAAGCAGATGTCAAACACAGTATATCAATCAGTAATTATAATAATAGGCTAGCTAGTGTGGAATCCCCGAGGTCCTGCCGGTTCAAGTCACACAAGGAACTGACTAAGGTCTGAAGCCTTCACTGCGAAGTGTTAGCTAGAGCAGACAGTGAGCAAGTGTCAGAACAGAGCTTAAATAGCCCGGGTAAGCAGGAAAACACGCCCCCAAGCCGCTTGGCCAATCAGGAACCAGAGGTGGAGTCCTGCCTGTCAGCTGACAGCTGGTCAGCTGACCCGCTCCCTTAGAGCATAAGAGGAGCGGCATGCCAGCGCATGCGTCCGCCCTCATTTTCAGTCAGAGCATCATGCGACCGGATCCCCGCAGGCACGCTGCTGACATCATTCCTGTCACTGCGGCCGACCGCACCAGAAGCCCCAGATGCGCTACCAGCGGAGGAAACAGCAACTGAGCTGGTAAGTGCAGGATTACTGACATTACCCCCCCCCCCCCTGAGGCGTGGACTCCGAACACGCCAGAACTGGTCTATCTGGGTGAGAATTATGAAGTTCAGAAACCAACTCATCTGCATGAAGTCTATGAGCAAGCAAAGCAATTCTCAAATAACTTAATATTCCACCCATGCAGCCTCAAGCGATAGCCTGTTCAATGGCAATCTCTACCCTCAACAGGAAAAAACAAGGCTAATTTCGGGGGACACAAGGAGTCTGACTTACTTAAATATCTCCAGGCATCTCCATAGCTGCATGATGATTGGCTGTTCATGCTTGTACACTGAAGAGAAACGAGGGGGACCTTCCCTTCCCCAGAAGAAGGTAATGTATAACTGTCCACTGCCACTCTGCATTGAGTACAGGAGAGCCCCTCCCCCCTAGCTGCATCCATGTAATAAAGGCGCATGGAAAACAGGGCACAGGGGATTGCTGCCAGTAGAATATCAGTAAAATTACCAATATTCTATTACTTAATTCCGATAGTAAAACTTAACCCTACTCTCACACAGAGCCCTCCCTTAGCCCTCCCTCTATGGATACTTAAGCCTCCCTCTACCCATGCCTAACCTTTAACCCTACCTCTACCGATACATAATGCTTAGCCCTACCTCTACCGATACTTAACCCTTCCTCTACTGATACCTAACTCTTAACCTCCCTGGTGTCGCCTAACCCTTAACCCCTCCCCTAGGCATAGTGGTCGTTTAACCACTCTGCGACTACCTCACTCAGAATTGAAGCCACAGAGTGGCTCCCCCAGGACCACCGAACGCAGGATTGCGTCATCTCGCGATGCATGAGATTTGCAGGGAACAGCAAGGACTGTGCACCAATCACCATCTAGGAACAATTTGGGGGGAGGGGTAAAATAAATAGGGTTTTTTTTAAAGGTCATTTTTATTGAATTAAAAAAAAAGTAAAAGTCGCATGAGCTATCAGAGACCTCCAAAAGAATGTCCTGTTATGGACCAGAAAAGGAGGTAAGACTCATTTGTGTGCTAATTATTTGTATGGTTGTGCAGCAAGCTGTCAAAGCTGCACAGCACTAAATTGTGAAAAATGGCCTGGTCAATAGGGGGGTGTAAGCCTGTGGTCCTGAAGTGGTTAAAGGGACTCCGAGCAGTCCAGAAACTATGGGAAGATGCATATCATTTTAAAGCTCTCTTTCTCCTCTTTTCAATGATATATAAACCGCTGCCCTACGCCCTTTAGTTTTCGCTATTTTCGCGATTGAAATTGTGGCCACGGCAATTTCAATCGCGAAAATAGAGAAAACTAAAAGGCGTAGGGCGATGATTTAGGTGTCGCCAGAAAGAGGAGAAAGAGAGCTTTAAAATGATATCCATCTTTCCATAGTTACATTGTATTACACAGGGCGACTTTTTCTCAAAGTCAGCAGCCCCATTCAGCAGAAAAAGTCGCCCTGTGTAATACAATGTAACTATGGAAAGATGGATATCATTTTAAAGCTCTCTTTCTCCTCTTTCTGGCGACACCTAAATCTTCGCCCTACGCCTTTTGGTTTTCTCTATTTTCGTGATTGAAAAATTGCGGCCGCGGCAATTTCAATCGCGAAAATAGTGAAAACTAAAAGGCGTAGGGTGGTGGTTTATATATCATTGGAAAGAGGAGAATAGAGCTTTAAAATGATATGCATCTTTCCATAGTTTCTGCACTGCTCGGAGTCCCTTTAAGCAATATGCGATGGAGTGATACTCCACTTGTGACAATCCGTCACTGCACTTTGTTCTGCTTGCTAAGTGAAGCCTGTGTGTCTTCATTGTAGAATTTTAATCTTCATGTTTACACCTATGTGTGCATAGACATATATCAGGACAAAGGTCCTTTTTTTATTTGAGTCTAGACTATTTCAGTTTATAGATCTTCTCCATCATTTTAATCCTCCCTTCTAGTGGTTAACCCTTCACTTCTGATGTGGTGTTTGGTAAATATTAGCCACCACCGATCATGTGATCAGATTGGTGATATTGTCTCCATCCTCCTGACAGTACTAGATGGGGTTCTTTTGTCTGCAATGTACAGAGAAAAACTTCCAACAGAGCTGAGCTGAGATTTACTGATGACAACTGCCAAGTTCTATTGTAGCATTTCGAACACTTTTTTTTAAGTCTTTAGTTTTCTTTGGAGAATTTAGGTCATCGACCAGTAAATAAGGGCAGCTTGGAAAGATTCACGAAAGCATTGTTTATCTAGGTCATTAAGGAATCCCTTGAGGGTGCCTTGTTGCTGTTAGTGAGGCAGCAGACACAAGTATTCAGTTATAAGACAAAGTCTGTGAGACTGAGGATTATTATTAGGGCAGCCAAATCTGAATCCTGTCCCCATGTAGCTGGGCAATGTGGTGCTTGGTTGAAAATCCATCTATTTGTGGAGTTGGTCGCAAACACTACTAACCATTGGAAGCAGTCAATAAGTTAATGGTGTGTTGAAAATATTAACTTGGTGGGGACCAAATGACACCTGAAATAGCATTGTCCTAACCTTCCAACCTACCATATCACTATTCCTTTCTCTGGCACTTTCCCTAATTCTAACTTCCTGCTCTGCTCTACTTAACTCGTTATCAATCTCACCTTTCGCCTCAGTATTGTTCACCTTTGCTACCGAGTATTGTTTAACCCTAAGGGAAGTACTGCTCATTGTACCTTCCCTTACACTGCCAATAGATACTAACACATTAATTATGGTGCTTGTAGACAAAAATGGCAACTTTCTGATGTTGGTTAGAGATGGCCCAGCCTTGGAGAACTCATGGAGAAACACATGATCAGTTTGATCAGCTGATAGATTTGTAAGCCTCTGATTGTGATGACTAGCTGGTTTAACACATGATCATGACCAGCAAATCAGAGCCTTACAAATCTAGCAGCTGATCAAACTGATCATGTGCTTCTCCATGAGTTCTCCAAGGCTGGGCCATCACTAGTGTTGGTGTCAATCTCTACTCTTTCATGAGTATTGTATGTTTAGCAGATTATAACATTTACAGCAGGGATAACATTTATAACAGGGTACCACAACCATAGAATTCTTCAACAGGACAATTAGGGAAGGTACTGGTTAATTTGCCCACCTAATAGGCTAGCTCTAGGCAGCATTGATGCTGTTAGGAAAATCGGGGTAGGTTAAGAAATCTTTGTTCAGGCTATTAGGTTATTAAGGCTGGGATAAGTGACAGGCTTGTAGAGGGCTAAATTAGGAAACAGTTAAGTCTGAAGCACGTTTCAAAGACGATGGATTGCCTTAGGCTTAAACTAAATGTTGGGACAGTATTAAATAACTAGTATGGAATGGGTAAAGGTTAGGCACCGTGTTCAAAAATGGTTAAAAAGTTGGGTACGCTAGATAGGAAAATGTATGGTGGTGATGGTGGGGGAAGGAGGGAGGTGAGGCTAGTAAGGCGATGGAGAGTAACCGTGGAGGATATAGGAAAGCACCTCATAAATCTCAATACCAAGGTAGTTGCGTTGCCTTTTGCCCCTCATGAAAGTACTGACATAGGAACTTCTAGGCTGGGTATATCCTCCTGTAGTATGTACAGGTATTTAGCAGGCAAGGCAATCAGTGTCACTGATGTGGAGGATGAATGCCCAGGATGAACCTCTGTCCCAATACTGATTACAGTAAGACAACATGCCTTCCACACCCCCTTCCCAAAACACATACAGACTACAGAACTACTGGCAGGAACAAGGCTGTGGCACCCCTCTGTAATAGACGGAGGAAGCTGATTGTTCCTCTTCTTCTGTACAGATACCAACAGCACATCCAAGGGACAGATGTGAAAATGTGGTATGATCCTTAGCACACATAAACATGTTCCTGCTCAGCTCTCAACACCAATATTTTTCTGGGATTTCCTTTCCTTGCTTCTCTAACATGTATAGAAAAAAAATTGATGGACTGCAGTCGTGTTAAAGGTGCCCATTAACGGTACCATTTTTTTCACCAAATGCGATCTTTTGATTCAATTTTTTACGATCGAATTGTATACAGAATTCACCATTTATGAAGGCAATCGATAAGGAACGGTTATTTAGTCAATTGCTAGATAGGACAAAATCGATCTGAAAGTTCGATTTTATGATCGAATTTGAAGAAAGAATTGTTCAGTAAATGTGAACAATCGATAATTGCCTTCCAATATATTACGATCATTCAAATCACATCAAAAGATCGCATTTAGTGAAAAATTGTACCGTTAATGGGCACCTTAAGAGTGAGCAATTTTACAATAAAGGAAAACGACGTGACAGTCAACATGTTAGATGCAGGGTAGGCAGATCAGTGACATATTAAAGGAAAACACAGCCGCCTCACACAGTACAAAAAGACATATGACTCAATTCACTAAGCTTTATTAAACAATTTATCAAACGTTTGATAATTTACCTCGTGGGTAAAATTTTATTTTGATTTCACTAAGGTGTTATAGATTTATTGAACATTTTATCGATAAAACATTTACTAAGTCTCTAACACCTTAGCGAATTCAAAATTAGATTTTACCCATGAGGTAAATGATCAAACGTTCGATAAAGTGTTTGATAAAGCTTAGTGAATTGAGTGACTTGTTACACGTTAAAGGAAGATGCAGTATGATACTAGGCAAAGATGGATGACAATCTAAAGAGGAAAGAGTCACTGCAACCTTGCGTGCATCAAAAAAGGGCGCCTGGAAATAAGGGCGCGGGATATAGCCGAAATTATAAATTGTAATGTAAAACAATATATTTTGTTTATAGCTTATAAACGAAAAAGTAGTGCTAAATAGGTTAAATAAATGGAAATGAAACTGCAAAATACCGTCTATAAAAACAAACGAGTTCAGAAATGAAACAAAAAACGATATTTACATTTGTATTAAGCATAGTAATACAATGGTAGATTTTACAGGTATTTTACTGCTATTATACCTAACTGTAGGCTCACACGGATCTCTCCCTATACCTAACCCCTAGACCCCCCCTGGTGGTGCCTAATCCTAAAACCCCCCTGGTGGTGCCTAACCCTAACCACCCCCCTGGTGGTGCCTAACCCTAAGATCCCCCTGGTGGTGCCTAACCCTAACTACCCCCGGTGGTGCCTAACCCTAACCACCCCCCTGGTGGTGCCCCCCCTGGTGGTGCCTAACCCTAACCACCCCCCTGGTGGTGCCCCCCCCCCTGGTGGTGCCTAACCCTAACCACCCCCCTGGTGGTGCCTAACCCTAACCACCCCCCTTGTGGTGCCTAATCCTAAGACCTCCCTGGTGGTGCCTAACCCTAAATCTCCCCTGGTGGTGCCTAACCATCCCCCTGGTGGTGCCTAACTCTAACCATCCCCCTGGTGGTGCCTAACCATCCCCACTGCACAAACACCCTTACACACATATAAACAATAATGTATTTAATCCTTAAAATACTTCACTATAAATAACATGAATAGAATAATGTATATATTTGTAATAGAATAACTAGCCGTAAAATCACATACACGTTAATAATAATATAAATAGAAAAAGGTGTATATATAATTTGTATATATAATTTTTTAATTTTTAATCTAGCACCTCTCTCCTTCAGGAACTCTGTAATGTCAGCCCAAATGCATGCTCACACACACACGCACGCATGCACGCATGAACACACATACGTGCTGGGGCTAGAGATGGCTCAAACCTCCGATTTTCGGTTCGTGAACAGCGAACGCGAACTTCCGCAAAAGTTTGGTTCCCGTGAATAGACTTCAATGGGGAGGTGAACTTTAAAAACGACAAACATTTATGCTGGTCACAAAAGTGATGGAAAAGGTGAGTTTTTGCATGGCAAAGTGGAATACACACCAAAAGTCCCGGGGAAAAATCCGGATTTGACGCACAGCAGCATTTTAAGGGCAGAAATCACATTGCATGCTAAATTGGAGGCCTAAAGTGCTTTAAAACATCTTGCATGTGTATACATCAATCAGGTAGTGTAATTAGTGTACTGCTTCACACTGACAGACGATAGCGGTTTTCAAGCCCATATGGTCTCTGAGCTGAGGTAGCTCAATGACAGAACAACAGTGACCGTCCAGCTGATCAAAGTTGGTCTGTCCACAATGAAGCAACAACCTTATTATCTTGGATGTGCAAATCCCCTCCCACCCCCCACCCCCCGAGACACTCATATAGCCGGCAGTCATTGCTTCATTGTGATTCACAAGCCCCTTCACTGCGGTAAGGTAACGATCACGCAGGGGAATTGACACATGTACATGCCATTTGTTTTGTTTTGTTGTTGCAGCTGCAGTGCAGCCAGAAAAATGAGGCAGGCATGTACACGCACCAGAAACATTATTATAGTGGCCGCTGCTAGCAACGACCGCTATAATAATGTTTCTGGTGCGTGTACATGCTTGCCTAATTTTAAAAATTCAGGATTCCGCCTGGAGTCCTGCACCATGTTGGTGGTGGCGGAGAAGGCAGTCAAGTGGCCTGCAGGCAGAGATGCTATGTGGGGACTGACTTAGTCTTGGGGCAGGCAGGAAGAGATGCTGTGTGTGGGGACTGACTTAGTCTTCGGGCAGGCCTGACCGTGCTTTGCAGACCACGTGGTCAGATGGACCCTTGACCCAATGCTGTGTGCTAGAGATGACACCACTTACCTTTCAACATCACGGTACAGTTTGGGTATCACCTTTTTTGAGAAATAATTGCGGCCTGGTATCTTCCACTGCGGTGTATAGCTTTGATTTTGTGTGCTGCTTTTCATCAGGTGGTCTTCCCAATGCAGTTTATGCCTTTTCTGCATGTGCCTTCGTAAGGCAGTTGTCCCTACGTGGGTGTTGGCCTTTCCACGGCTCAATTTTTGGTGGCAGAGAGTACAGATGGCATTGCTCGGATCTTTGGCATACACACTAAAAAATGTCCACACCACTGAGCCACCCTGGGATGTAGGCACTATGGTGGCCTCAGCAGCTGATATTGAAGGGTATGTTGGCTGGCTGTCCATAGGTGGCGATACATGGCGCCGGACACTGCCACTAGCTGTTTCTGACGACAAGCTCCCCCTGCTTTCTTCAGGAACTCGTCTCCTCCTCTCTGACTCCCCCTCTGAACTGTCCCCCTGTTCATCTCCTCTATTGCTTTGTCATCATGTGCCTTCGTAAGGAAGTTGTCCCTGCGCGGGTCTTGGTCTTTCCATGGCTCAATCTTTGGTGGCAGAGAGTACAGATGGCATTGCTCTCATCTGAGGCAGACACACAAAAAAATGTCCACACCGCTGAGCCCTGGGGTGATGGCACTTTGGTGGTGGTGGCCGACAGAGTGTTAAGTGGGGTTCCAGAATCAGAGCAGGAGGAGGAAGATATATCACGCTTCCGTGCGGAAGCTGAGGTGTTCTGTGTTAAATAGTCAACTACGTCCTGACAATCTTGGGGGTTGATGGCACGTGCTTTCTGAACACTGTACTTTGGTCCAGGGCTGCATGAAATCATGACAGCACGACCTCGAACAGACCTGCCGGGTGGCCTGCCTCTGCCTCTTTTGCCCATATTGGGGGGGATGAAGTGAAAGGTATGCACTGACTTGACTAATACAATGTGCAGTCACACAGGTGCAGTGACTGATATGAATACAAAGTGCAGCTGTCACACACACAGGTACCGTGAACAGGTGCAGTGAATGGTGGTATATAACCATGCGTACGCTCACGTAGGTAGGTGCACTGAACAGGTAGGTATGTAGTGATTGGTATTACAAATGTGCAGCTGTCACACACACAGGTAGTCACTGAATGTGCTGGGCCTGGCAGTGGCACAGTAGGAATTACCAAGGGGCCAAGGGCCAGCTGCGACTGACTGACAGGGCTGTATATGCAACACAAGTGTCTGTGGGACACACACACAAAAAAAACAAAAAAATAGATCACAAGAACAACATTAGCTTTTTAAAAGATCTGTTAAGGATGAGGGGTGCTTTTTAACAATAAGTATCAGCAAGGAGCAAGCTAACAAGAGCCTAACTAAGCTTTCCCTATGTCTACAGCAGGTTCTCTCCCTTCTCTAATTACTGCTGCCACACGAGTGAGTGAAAAGGCTGACGCTGCCTGCCTTTTATATGGGAGGGGGGGGGGCTCCAGGAGGGAGTGTAGCCTGATTGGCTACCCTGTGTCTGCTGACTGTGATGCAGAGGGTCAAAGTCGACCCTAATGATGTAGTATAGGGGACGGGTCGAACTTGCATATAGTTCACGGTTCACTGGAAATGCGAATCATCGAAGTTCGCGTTAATCGGTTCGCGGTCGAACCGTTCGGGCCATCTCTAGCTGGGGCCAGCATAGTGTGGGTATGTTAGTAAAAAAAGCAGCATCACTCCTGCTTTATATCATTTAGGGATTTTTAAATGGCCTTCTTGTATCTCCGAGCACACTGTGTGACAAAGCTGGTCCCTCAAGGTGGTATATATAGGGTGTATAATATTGTTAGCCATCATAAACAAGTACCATAAATATTTTTTTTATTTATGTGGCTAGTGCAGCTAGCGTACAATCACATCAGCTACAGAAATTCTATTGAATTTTTTGCTGAAGATGTTTTTTTTCTTGCGTTCCCTTAACATTACATTAAGCAGTGTCATAATCCTGATTTATGAGTCCTAGCATGATAACTGCATACGTTTGATTATTTGCACTCCATCTCTGGGCTTTTTGTCTGCCTCACCATGGACAGTCATTAGTCTAATCTATTGACTCAAATAGCGGGTGAATTGGAGCAGATAGAGGCCTATTAGTTGTGTTGCAGAATTTGCTATTGAGTGTGGTTAGAACGCAATGAAAGATGTTCCAATATTGTACAATCAGAGAGGAGAGCCTTTGATAGATGCCCGCGTCTCCTCTGCTGAGCAATGGCCGGAATGATAAGAGAGAATATTTCTTCTAGGAAGCAGTAAGTGGGCTGTTTGCAGAATAAATCTCACACCACCGCTGGGTCTATTATATCGGTGATTTTCCCTTCTAGGAAATTGGAAAATTGTGCGGAACTGATTTCTAAGAAAGGATGACGGAGCAATAGATGCAAACCGTATATAATGAGTATGATTACGGCAGTCCAGGGCGTATCATGGCTGAATGAGAATGGTTAAACTCCACTTTTGTTCAGCAGGAAAAAAAGAAACAATCTTCTTCAGGTCAGTTCTATACAATAGTGTGAGGAAGCGCTGGGCACTTCTACAAAATGTGGTGAACTTGGACTGCTTTCAGAAATGCCACCCTGAATAGTTCTGATTAATCAAGAAACCTCCTAGAAAGTGAAATGAAAGCTGGATTTAGCGTGACTATCTTTTGACTATCTTTTGCCTTTAAAGAACAAGCGACACCCATGCTAACCAAGAAATAAAAAAATACATATATATGTAGATAAATACTACTTCTACATACATAACAGATGCATTTTGCTATCCACGTAATTATTCCTGTGAATTTTATAAAGGAAAAGCAGAAAATCCTATTCTAGGCAGTGGCCTTCTTGCCAATCTAATGCTGACATCATATCCTCCCTGACTCTTGTTTTCCCCCCTCCCTTCTCTTGCTCATTGTGTATTCATTAGCTGCCCTCCTCCCAGAGTCTTCAGACACTCCCACTGAGGTGTATACTAACAACTGCACTGTCTTTTTCTTATTTACACACATTTTGAGTCACCTCAGCCTTGCTTGTAAACACAAGTCATCATAGGGTGTTTCTGATAAGCAGCTAGGCAGGGGAATGTAAGAGGAGGAATATATTATAGATAAAAAGAACTCCCAGCATTCAACTCTTTGGCACTGTTTGGCACTAGGGCCAGTGCTCCTAAAGTATGTGATAACTACAAACCATAACAGCAAAAAAAGTTTTGCAAGTTTTGAATGCAGGATTAGCATCTTTATTACTTAATACACTCAGACTAGTTGCTGTTGAAATTTGATTTTTATGGTGACAATACCGCTTTAAAGCAAACCTAAAGCGGAAAAAACCTGATGATATAATGAGTTGTATGTGTAGTACGGATAACGAATAGAACATTAGTAGCAAAGAAAATAGTCTCATATTTCTATTTTCAGGTATATAGCTTTTTTTTATAACATTGCATCATTCAGTCATATTTGCAGTTTAAAAAAACCACACTCTGCCTTTTAAGCTATAAAACAAAGCAGAAATAATGACCCTTTGAACTTTTTTTTGCAGTAAAACCTTATCTCGAGCTGTCTCTCACTGTTTCTTGGCTGTTTAAGTGCTTCAGAAAACAGTTCTGTATTCGACCCAGCGGGTCAAAGAGCTCAGAGACGATCTTTTGCCTGGATAACAACTCAGGTGTTTTAACTCTTCCTGTACTAGAAAACAATAGGAGACTCTTTTCTTTGCTACTAATGTTCTATTTCTTAGCTGTACTGCACATACAATTCATTATCTCATAAGTTTATTTTTTGCATCAGGCTTGCTTTAAAGAACTCCTTGTAAATGAAAGATCTACTATCGCAACACATACATATAAGATGTACATTGGTCCTAGAGTAAAAGGCACTATAACTTACTTTTTTCCTACCGCAACGCTTACATTAGGTAGTATTAATCTAATAGTTCTAAAAGGTTTTGGACTCTCTTTCCAACTCTTCCTTTGAGTTTTCACAGAAATCCCTTTATTTTGATAAGCACTCCCTGGATGGCAGTGGCAGTGGTACAGTCCAAGTGATAAGCACTCCCTGGATGGCAGTGGCAGTGGTACAGCCCAATTGCTATAACAGTGTGTATGTGAATAGACAGGCTGGCTCCTTTTTTTGTATAGGTCCCTTCTAGTGAGTGCTTTTGAAAAGAGTAAGGCTGGGACCCACTGGAGGTGGTTTGCCATGGATTGCAAAGTGCCAGCGATGATGCAATTCTAAAGGCCCTTTTACATGTAATGCATTGCTATATATTGCATTGAATTGCAGTTTAACAGACAAACTGAGATTGTATAGTAAAATCTTCAGGAAATAAAGTGGAAAAAGTCTGAGCTGTCTTATGGAATTATCATGCCCATTGGAAATGTAAGTCCAAGAAGTTGAGAGAACGTTCTTTGTTAAGAGCAGTGGCATAACAATCGGGGATGCAAAGCATACAGCCGCAGGGGTCCATGGGAGGAGAAGAAGCCCCTGGGGGCCCATAGGGGAGAAGTTTATTTTCCCTGTGCTGAGAGACTGACAACTAAGGGCACAGAGAGAAAAAGCTTTCTGCTCTCTGCACAATTGCTCTAATGACTGCATCTGCTCAGCCACTAATAAGAAATCATACAAAGATTTGTAGACAGTCCCTATTCAGTGAGCTGCAGGGGGGCCGTGGAAAGAGACTGACAACTAAGGGTGCAGAGAGAAAATGCTTTCTACTGTCTGCACAGTTGTTCTTTTGATGGCATCTGCTCAGCCACTGATAAGGAATTATACAAAGTTTTGTAGACAGTCCCTATTTAGTGTGCAGCAGGGTGTTATGTATAGCAGCGCTCTGCCCCCAGCTTCTCTACCCCTCCCCAAGTAAGGTGTACTGTATGATGCTGCCAGAGAAGTCTGCAGAGGCAGTTCTGCTCCATCGAGGAGGACAGAGTGAGTAATAAGAAGCTGCGGCTGGGAACACACTCATCTGTCAGTTTTCTGTGTGCCTTTTCATGTATGCATGTTCTGCAGACTATGTGTGTTTGTAGGTGTTAAAACAAGCATGTTTTATCACAGAAGCTAATGTAATTGATAGAGAAAATGCTCCCAGCGCTTCACTGCTGTCTGTTTTTATCCGCATGGGGAAAACACATTCAAGTGTGCACTAGCCAATTGAATAACATTGAATGTTCTCAGCTCACCTGTGCAGAAAGCGAGGGGGGCCCATCCAAAGTTTTGCAGGGGGCCCAGTGATTTCTAGTTATGCCCCTGGTTAAGAGTCCAAATAAAAGAGTTGGGCCTGGGGTCCAGTCGGGCCAGCAGATGGATCCAGGATGGATGGATCAAGGGTGAGCTAAAGACAAGCAAGGAAGGACCAGGATGGTCTTTGTTTGGAATCACTCCAAAATTGCTGCAGCCCGATCTCCAAGTGCAAGCGCTGCAGTGGGACCACCCCCATAGGGCTCCACTGACGTATCGCTATGCTGATCGCCACATACTGCTAAACCACTGCTAATGGGTCACAGCCGGCCTTAAATATTCTCTGAGCATCCCCATGGGAAGTTGAACTAGGACAAAACAACTGTCAGATTAATACCTATTGTAAATACAGCTACAAAGGGAAAAAAAAGTGCATTTTACTGTGACCTCTGAGATCTGGGGGGGGGGGAGGCTTTGGGGGCCTGCACTCCCTTTCCCTCCCCACCCACATACAGCGTAGTGCAGGGAGTGGTGTGATATTTACCTGCTTCAGAGCCACAGGGCTCTTCCATGCATCACAGCTGCACACTCTCTGCTGCTTTCGCCAGCTTCCAATATGGAGGAGACTGGCAGCACTGGAAGCAGTTATATATTACTCCACACCATACACGGAAGCTGATTGGGTATGGAGGGGAGGAATTTGGATTCCAGGGGGCCCTTTTGCAGGGGGACCCCATGAGTTGTGTGTTACGCCGATTTTGGTACATCTGATATAAACATTTTTGCTACGTAAAATTGACCTGCCAGTTTGTGGCTGTGGTAAATTTCATGGATACCATATGTGATTCAATGCACCTGGACTGGATTTCTTCAAATGTTGGTAAAAGGCTTCACTGCTTGCCTCGGACATATCTAGTGGTTTTCATGAAAAGTAAAGGTTGCCATACACTAATAGATTTGCAGCAGATTCGACCATCAGATAGATTTCTGTCAGATGCCTGTCAGGTCAAATCTGACAGGAATCTATCTAATGTGTGCCACACACTAGGAACAGATTTCAGAATGAAATTATTGGAAATCTATTGAAAATCGATCTAAATGCATTACTGCACCATTGGATCTAATGCAACTCTATAGGCCATCCTGTCAGATAGATCAAGTTGATCGAAATCGGCCGCAAATTGATCGGTTGGCCGATCGATCGGCCTTCGATTTTAGATCTATTGATTTGGTCAAATCAATCGATGGCTGAAATCGACCAGTGTTTGGGCCCCTTAAAGTGAACCAGAGATGAAACACCCTCATGTATTTTACCGTATATATATATCAGTGGGAACATTAGAGAAAACACCTACCCTGCTCTCTGTTTCATTCTTCACTGCTCAGCCTGCTTCTTATCAGCCCTGATAAAATCCCCGACTGAGCATTCAGTCTGGCATCGCTCAAGAATCATTATAGGTGAGTCATTATAGCAGAGCCAGAAGGGGGCAGGCTTGGGCCTGAAAAGACATCAGAGAAGACAGACTCGGCTGTAATGATTCCTAAGCAAAGCCAGACTGAATGCTCAGTCTGAGATTTTATCAGGGCTGGTAAGAACCAAGCTGAATGAAGCAGAGTGCAGGGTAGTTGTTTTCTCTAATTTTCCCACTAATATATATGGTAAATGCATGAGGGACATGAGGGTGCTTCGTCTCTGGTTCACTTTAAGCATTTGTGTTTTCCGTCTCATGTACATATACACACAGGGAAATCTTTACTTTTTATATAAACCTGGAATGTATTATATCCCATACCCCTCACACCTCAGGTCTCCTTTAATAAGCATGCTCAGTCCCAGGTTTCTTGCACAAATAATGTCACCAGGCTGTATGCCGGCTATCAGGCAGGCAGAGAATAATGGACAAAAGCCTGTTATTCTGACCTTTTCAAACAGACAAGTGTATAATTTGAAATAAACAATGTGATATTTACAAAATAGAAACACATACGGCGTATGAAGAATGATAAATGTTTGTGTATTTTCCTCAGAAAGAAACATTGTTTCCTTGTGGGATTGATATCACTGCTGAAATTCTCCAATTTCAGTGTTGCCAGTCCAGAATCCGGGGGCTTGTGCTACTCCAGAGGGGCCGTAAAGAGCAAGATCGCCCTCGAGAGGGATAAAGGCACATTATGGAACATTGGCAGGCAGTGGTGGACTCTACTCAGTTCATATCACCTTGGTCTTCTCCTAAGGCATCTCAACTGGACCTTATCTGTTGAGTGGCAATGACAGATTCCTCTCACTAAACCGAAACAGCAGGTTTGGTGGTTTCCTGCTGTCATCCAGATCATGAGCCAGTATCTTCTATAATTTGCAGTTCATTTCGATTTTTCCTCAGCTGACCTTTGTCTGTATTACGACTTACAACTTAACATACTCTAACTTTTTAACACTCTAACCTTAACGCCACTAACTCACCAAAACTGGTTATGAATTCCAGTATCAGAGAGCAGAACCCAGAACAAGGCTGAAGGGTAGTGGCTGGGTGCAGTTGCTGAACTGAGGTGGTCCAATGGCTGGAAGGAGGAAATGTAACTATACCATTCTCCTTCCAGCACAGTCCATGTGTGGACTCTTCTTTACTGGGTACATAGTGGTGGTAGGATCAATAGGTGGCATTCTTCACTGGCAGCATGAACCAGCATCCTCTGCTGTACACTCTATAAACTGGCAAGAATATAAACCAGATTTTATATAAAAATTACATTTCGAGGGAAGAAAACAGACTATATTTATATTTGAATATATATATATATATATATATATATGTATATATATATACAGTGTTGCTCGGATACCTCATTATCCTATTCGAGTTTGGTCAAATATAAGAACAAAGTTGTGTATGAGTGGGGAAGGTGGGAAACCATGCATCGTTCACCCAGACCTATATTACGCAAACCCAAACCTCGCCACACAAAGAAGGTTAGTTTTAGCTCTGCCGACAGCTCTGGGTCTTTTTCTGATTTTTCAGATGGCGTGGATACCAGGGTCCAGTCAGTCTTTGCTGGCACCCCCAACACAGGGAGGGACCAGCGTGGACAGACATCAGGGCCGGACCCTTTGGTGCAGGCTGCCTACTACCAGAAGCGGAAGAAATCACATCGGAAATCCAGGAACAAAAAAGGAAACGCAGAACAGAAGGAGGGCGGGTAGGAAACACAAGAGATTAGGCTCTTCCAATGTCATTAATCTTTCCAAAATACCATTGTCTGATGTCCAACTTTCCCTTTTGTCCAGAGGTCTCTCTTTTTCCCCATCCAGTCACTTTGACATCTTTAACACCATGTTGGATGTCAATAAATTTGTCCGCAACCTTATGGTGAGGAAGCATTTTATGGAGGTGGAGGAGTCGCGGGATCCGGAGGTGGGTGGGAGGCCGGCCGCCGGGCCCGTCTCTCTCTCCGCCCCGGCGCCCGGGGGGGTCCCTCCCTTCAGGGGGGCCTCTACCGCCCTCTCTCTGGAATTGAGTTCCAGACAGAGTGGCGGCCCGGTCGCCGGGGCGGACGCGGGCCCGGTGTCCGTTTCCAACCCATCCTTCTATCCAGTACAGGCCAGGACCGGGGTCTTGGACACCTTTCAAGATTTGATTTAAACTGCCTTGATGCGGATACAGAGGGTGCCCAGGGCCAGGTCGGACTTGTCGATACAGGAGCGGGAGGCACTGCGGTCCCTCCAAAGTGATCAGTCCATTGTTATTTGCAGTGCTGACAAGGTGGGTGCCGTAGTGGTCCTGGATGCCGAATCCTATAGAGCGGAGGCCCTACGACAGTTGGGTGATGTCAATACCTATCAAAAATTAAGTGGTGATCCCACCGTGCGTTTCCAGGCTGAACTTAAACAGTTATTAAACATGGGAGTCTCTTTGGGAGTATTTACAGAGAGGGAACGTGACTATCTCATGGTGGATGCACCAGTCATCCCCATATTTCACCATTTGCCCAAGGTGCATAAACTGGACGTCCCCCCGAGGGGCCGTCCGATTGTTGCGGGTATCGGCTCTCTGGGGGAATGTCTGGGCCAGTGGGTGGACAGCTGTCTTCAGCCTTTGGTCCACAGACTACCCGGCTACTTACGTGATACGACACACGTGTTGAACAGTCTGGATCCTTTACGGTGGGAAAATCACTATTCATGGGTCACTATGGATGTGAATTCACTTTATTCATCCATTCCCCATGATAGGGCTCTCCAAGCTCTGGATTTCCACATCCGTAGATATAGTGCTTTTTCCGCGGACCTAGGGGCCTTTCTCGTGTTGGCAGTGGATCATCTACTGACCCATAACTATTTTATGTTTGATAGGGTTTTCTATCTCCAGAGATGCGGAGCTTCTATGGGAGCCAAGCTCTCCCCATCCCTGGCGAACTTGTACATGGGATGGTGGGAGGAGCTCCGCATCTTTGGAGAGCAGAACCCCTTTAGTGAGTTTATTTTTTGGTATGGTCGATATATAGATGATCTGCTGCTAATATGGGGGGGTCCCCGGGACCTCGTTCCACACTTCCTCACATACTGTAATGATAATGACCTCAATCTGTCCTTTACCATTTGTTGTGACCCCCTGGAAGTTAATTATCTGGACTTGACCCTGTCTGGCTCACCAACGTCCAACAGAATCGTTACTAAAACTTATCGCAAGGCCTGTGCTGGCAATTCCTTACTCCTGGCAAACAGTTGCCATCCTAAACACACCATAGAGTCGATTCCCTATGGTGAACTATTGAGGGCAGCTAGAAACTGCTCCGATCCTGGGGATATGGAGAGGAAGTTGACCATGGTGGAGCGGCGGCTTCAGGATAGGGGTTACGACAGCAGCTTGATCCAAAAGGCCAAAAAACAAGTAATCAGCAAGGGTCGCACGGAGTTGCTGTATACGGGTTCTGATCGCAGAGTGGGACGTAAAAAAAGGGGTTTGACTTTTACGACCCCATACAGCTTGGAATACAACCAATTGTTAATATAATTAAGAAATACTTGCCCATTCTGCACTCGGACCCGAAGCTCCATGAGATTCTAGGACAAGGCTGTGACTTCGCTGCACGTCGGGCCCCTACCCTGGGGTCCCGGCTCTCCCCGAGTCTTTTCTCCAGTTTGGAGAGGAGAGTCCTTACGTGGTTGACCTACACGGGTTCCTTTAAATGTGGGTATAACACCTGCCGGTATTGTACTGTGCATGGTGCAACTCGCGAGATAGTTTCCACTTCCAATGGTACGAAATTTTGGATTGAGCAATACATTAATTGCAATACTAATTATGTGGTCTATCTGGTGGGTTGCACCGTCTGCAGATTGCAGTACGTAGGCTGTACTACACGTTCTCTACGCCAACGTATTTCCGAACATTACAACGGAGCCTCTAGATGCCTCAGAAATAGGTCCTACATCTCTCAGGTTTCCAGTGTGTCGAAGCATTTTTTGAACACACACCAGGGAGATATGAGGGGCTTTGTTTTCCAGGGGGTGGAGAGGGTTATGCGTTCTGCGAGAGGGGGTGATCTGTATAGGTTCTTGCGCAAAAGAGAGGCTTTTTGGATATGGAAATTGGGGACACGGATCCCACATGGTTTAAATTCCAGAATGGACGTTAGTCTAACTTATAACTTTGGAGTTTAATATCACAGCATTCTGGACCCGTATTAGCATTAGGTTGGAATCTTGCTGTTTTATATATACCTTTTTGCCATATTTCTTAGTGCATCTGGACAATTTCACATAGTATGTTATGTTTGTTACTGTGCATGTAGTATTTTATCATATTTCATGTTTAGGCTTTTGCCATTTTAATATGGAGCTATATTGCTGTATGTCACTTTAAGATCTTTGGCCTCACCTCCCTCCCTCATTTGGGCGGGAGGATACTGGGCTATTTAAACTGTCGCACTTTAATTATGTGTTAGCTATGATTAAGGAGCCATGAGCTCCGATACGCGTGAGCTCTTTTAACATTTTTTGTATCCACTGAAGTTATCAATAAATGGAGAAACATTTTTTTACCCAGCCTTTGGTGTAGCGGAACTTTCTTTTCCATTATATTTGAATGTACATGGTAAATAATACATATCAGAAATGCTATTAATGCTATTCTGGTCAAAATTACACCCTTGGCTAAAACTGTATCTCATTTTCAGTATTGAAACTATCTGAAAGTCTTATCTTAGAAGAATATCATATTCTAAGGAAGGTTTCACTAGATAAGGAATACAGGTCTTGGCTGGCGTTAGAAAGCTGTCAAATCTTGTTTAAGTTTTTGGTTGTCATAAAAGACAGGCCTAAATAAGTTTACCTTTGCTGTTTTCAGCCAACATACAGTAACTATTATTAATAATGTCACCGGAAACAGAGGAAGATGCCTGTACACAGCCTAAAGCTGGCCATAAATCAGGCAACTTGGCGGCTGAACAACCATTCAATTTGGTTTTTATGAAAATTGGTGCCGCCAAGAGCACATCCGATCAGTGGTGCAACCAATTTCTGGCCGAAATTGGCTGCATGTATCAATTGGACCTGCTTCAAGATGTTCGCCGACATGCTTGATCGGGTACACAGCGGTAACAGTGTGCGATATCAGGACAACGATGAAACCCCTGGTGCTGTCCTCCCTAGGGTAATATGTGCCCCCTGCAGCATACTTTACCTATTGTGTCTGCCGCTGGCTCCGTGCTCCGTCCACATACAAATGCCCCACATGGTTTCCGGCGTATATGTGGGTGCGTGTGTTATGTCACACAAGCACTCACATATACTCTGGCAACCACTTGGGGCACATGTATGTGGACAGAGAACGGAGCCACTGGGGGACACCGACAAGTAAAGTATGCTGCAGGGGGCACCGGGGGGCACGTTACACTAGGGGGGACAGCACCAGGGGGGGTGAGGCAGTTTTACTAAGCCAATTTCTGAAAGATTTCATGCTGAAATGTATCGGGAATTGGCCTGCAATTTATCATGCTACCAATTGGAAGATATACAAGGAAAAAATATAAAACCAGAGTCACTGAGCTGGTTAAATCATTACCTTACCCCTTTCCTAAAAAAACAAACTGAATCAGGTATAACTACCGGTAATCACATTCTCCAAAAAAGTTAAATCTAACTCTATTTAAACTGCTGCGCTCCTCACAAGTACCACTAATTCTCCTCTGTGAAGTCCAATAAGTAAGGTGCTCTTAGCAATGGATCATTACGATTGCAACAAGCCAATTGCAGCAGATGATTTGGACTGTCATGAGGTAACTTAACTCACCCAAGCTGCCGCCTTTCTCCTGATGCGCTCCATGCCGCGTTCCATTTTTTTACATTTCCACCTTCAAAACCAGAACTTCCACTCTGAAGGAGGAAGTATCAGAAGATGGAACGCGGCATGGAGCACATTGGGAGGGGGGCATTGAAAGTTGTACTGTTAGTTGGCACCATAACGGAATGTCAATAAACTTTACAGAAATAAAGTGGCTCCATGCACATGACAGGTGCACTTAAATATGCTACAGCATGTTCAGTTTCCTGTAGCTATACAATAAATGGGAACAGCAGAAACAGGCTGGCCATATTTGACAAGACTTGGAATGTCAGCCGCGCCTGTCTGGTTTTACAAGGTAACCCAAGCTACAGCTATGTAATCTTAGGCGAGGTGATTAGCAGACAATGAATCAGTCAGGAGTAATGGCACATCTGCATGTCTGTTAGGCTGGCATTTCCACAGCTCTCCTCAGGCCGTGTTATTTTCCCTTCTGTGTCAGGATGTGTCTGATATTGCCAGAGATCCTGGGTGTGTCAGACTTATATTCACCCGCCTGGCAACGCCTTCACCTGTTGCTCCACTACAGTAAATGTATATGATTGTGTGTATACGTTATACTATGCTTTCAGTTCAGATAGTATATGTACATGTTATTATCCTACATAATAAAACCCCTTTGTCTCTGCGTCCGTGTGTGTCCTTGTGTGTGTTTCCCTGCGTTTGCGCTACTACGCATGTGTCGCAGGGACACTCTTTGGACGGAACAGGAAAGCCAGGGGGCGGACGGGTGCGTGCGCGCACTGGCCGCAGTCACTAGTTCTTTATAAAGTGTCAGCATATTATACAACACCTTACAGTGAAGTGCAGCTTCAATGATGGAAAACATTCTGAAAATGTGGTTAAAATCTCTTCCTCATCAATCATGCAGTGTTGCAGACAGTTACTGCATTGTTGAATTTGCTTCTGGAAATGACCCTGCAGCAGCTTCCATTGTTTATACACAACCAGATCTTGCCAGTTCTGCCCCTCCCTCCTCTGACAGCTAGCACCAGTGGACTTCTAGTCACAGAAATGACACTTAAGGTAGCCATACATCTAGCGATGATGGGCAGATTCGACCAAGAGACATCTCTAATTAAAGAGAGATCTGTTGGTTGCCCATACCCCGCAGGCCCATTCCCTATTAATATAATGCTGAAATTGATCCGGAATCGGCCTTGTGTGCTGCCTCACCATCCCCCCTAATGGTTGCCACCAACCCCCTCCGCCCCCTGTGCTTTATACATTACCAGTCCGTGACCGCAGCTTTGTCCTCCGCTTGCTCCAGCCCCACGTGGTTGCCTAGTAACATGGGCGTGTTTGTGACATGTGACGTCATACATGCGCCCCGTTACTGCAGAAATCACATAGGGCGCATGTATGGAGCAAGGAGTGCGCCTGGAGCAAGCACAGGACAAGCGGCGGCCACGGACAGTTAACCTTCCTGGCGGTAACCCCGAACTACGAGCCGCACGGGAGGTTTTCTCAGGCCCTGCTGGGCCGATCTGCATAATTTTTTTTTTGCTGAACGCAGCTAGCACTTTGCTAGCTGCGTCAGCACACCGATCGCTGCCGCCCTGCGCCGATTCGCCGCTATCCGCGCCGCCGCAGAGCCCCCCCCCCCCTAGACCCCTGCGCTGCCTGGCCTATCAGCGCCAGGCAGCGCTAAGGGGTGGATCAGGTCTCCCTTAGACGTCACGACGTCCATGACATCGGTGACGTCATCCCGCCCCATCGCCATGGCGACGGGGGAAGCCCTCCAGGAAATCCCGTTTTTTTGAACGGGATTTCCTGATCGCCTATCGCCGGAGGCGATCAGAGGGGCTGGGGGATGCCGCTGAGCAGCGGCTATCATGTAGCTAGCCCTAGGCTCGCTACATGATTTAAAAAAAAAAAACGCCAGCGCTGCCCCCTGGCGGTTTTTAATAGACCGCCAGGAGGGTTAATGTATATAGCGCGGGGGAGGGGTCACATTACACATGGGGGACAGCGTCAGGGGTGTCGACACTCATCCCAATATAGCATGACGCTGCCGCTGCGCACACGATCGAGCAAGTCAGCTCTAAATTTTGCAGCATGTCCAATCGACTAATGTGACCAATTTTGGCCTGAAATTGGTCGCATTGTCGATCAGGCATGCACTTGGCAGCACTGATTTTCATCCAATTCCGATTATAGTAATCAAATTGGATGGTCGATTGGCCGCCAAGTCGTCTGATGTATAACCATCTTTAGGCTTTCTGTAGGGGAAAGCTGAAATCCAGCTATGCATGATATAAATAATTTATGAGCAAAATAAATATATTCATTTTTATGATAATTCTGGTACTTTCCATTGTCACTACTCTCTTCTTTTAGTAATAAGATTTGAAAATAAGAAAGATAGAAATACAGAATGAACATAACATTTAGCCCAGCACAATATGCAGTGCCTACAGTTAGGGAAAGAAGTATTCGAGCTCGAGGTCAGATATTTTTGATAGTTGGCCACCAGGAGGCTGTCATGCAGCAGGGAACTCCTGATTTATAATTTTCTCCAAACTATTAAAGGGAACCTGAACTGAGCTGAAATCTGCAGTCTTTACCTGGGGCTTCTTCCAGCTGCCGGTAGTCCATGAGGTTCCTAGGCGTCCTCTGAGTCCTCTCCATTCTCCCACTGGCAGCTCCAATAGATGTGCGACCCGAACGCGAGTTGTAGCGACTGCGTAAGCGCTGCCTCGATC